>NW_024087667.1:5000-6005 GCF_009730915.1 Dioscorea cayenensis subsp. rotundata
CTCGCCTCAGATTCAGCCTTTGACGGAATTTACCGCCCGATTGGGGCTGCATTCCCAAACAACCCGACTCGCCGACAGCACTGTGGTGCGGCAGGGTCCCGGGCACGACGGGCTCTCACCCTCTCCGCACCCCCTTTCCGTGGGACTTGGGCCCGGTCCGTCCCGAGGACGCTCGCAGACTACACCTGGGCGCGCCACCGCCCGATTCTCAAGCCGGGCTCTTCCCGCTCGCTCGCCGCTATTAGGGGAATCTCGTAAGTTTCTTTTTCCTCCGCTTATTGATATGCTTAAACTCAGCGGGTGGCCCCGCCTCGACTGGTCGCGGGCGCGAGGGCTCATGGGAAGGGGGAGGGTGATCCCCCACCCCTCCGCGGGCGGCCCTTGTCATCCGCTGGCGGGCGCAGGGTGCCCTCCACCCCGCGGAGGGGGCGCGACGACTCGGGATCTCGGCGCGAGGCCGGTCCAACGCCTGCCGCGCCCCGCCCCGCCTCCGGGAGGGCGATCGCTGGCTTCGCGCCGCGCGCGGCGGGGCCGCCTCGCGCTCGCCGCGCAGCGCGCCGGAGCGACTCATTCGCGTGACGCCCTGTAGCGTGACTCGGCCGGGTGGCCTCGGGCGCAACTTGCGCTCAAAGACTCGATGGTTCACGGATTCTCGCATCCACACCAAGCATCGCATTTCGCCACGCTCTTCATCGACGCGAGAGCCGAGATATCCGCTGCCGAGAGTCGGTGACTCCAGAGACAGCTTTCTCCGCTGCCGGGCGCTGCGGCGCCCGGCGGGCGCCGCCGCCCGCGGCCGGGTCGGACGCCCCTGGCGCCTCCCGCGCCGGCTAGGGTCGGGGTCCTCCCGCGCCCTGCCCGCCCGCGCCGCCGAGGCGGGCGCCGGGCGGCGAGGGGGCGCTGGAGTCCGCGCTGCACGCCGGGCGGGCGGGCGGGTGACGCGGGCGCTGCGCGCGCGCCCCCCACGCCCCCGCCTCGCCGCGCCCCCGCCACGCACGACTCACC
>NW_024087668.1:0-54338 GCF_009730915.1 Dioscorea cayenensis subsp. rotundata
AGTTTTTCTTAATCTCTTTAACATTTTCATCTTTAGTGAGCTTGGCCATTGGTGACGGCATGGACCGAGATTTGGAAATTAGTTGGGGAGATGGCCGTGGCAAGTTCCTCAACAATGGCAACCTCCTCTCGCTCTCCCTTGACAAGTATTCCGGTTCCGGCTTCCAGTCGAAGAACCAATACCTCTTCGGCCGGATCGATATGCAGATCAAGCTCGTCCCTGGAAACTCTGCTGGCACCGTCACCACCTTCTTCGTAAGCTTCTTAATCATCATCATGACAATATAATTAAACATGGATGTGTGGTCAAGAAGTAGTGGTAATTAATCATAGTTAATATATATGCATGCAGTTATCTTCACAAGGGCCTGCACATGATGAGATAGATTTTGAGTTTCTTGGCAATCTCAGTGGCAATCCTTACACTCTTCATACCAATGTGTTTGCTCAAGGCAAGGGTGACAAAGAGCAGCAGTTCCATCTTTGGTTTGACCCCACCAAGGACTTCCACACCTACTCCATTGTTTGGAACCCCAAACATATCATGTAAGTGTCTTTTATTATATATTACTTAATTTTCCAAATCGTTGATCACTTAATAAAGTAGATTGAGGGAGATAATTTCATCTGTTGATAATGATTTGATCTCTAATTACCTTCATGCAGATTCATGGTTGATAACATACCAATAAGAGATTTCAAGAACATGGAGGAGAGAGGAGTTGGATTCCCTAAAGATCAACCCATGAGGATGTACTCCAGCCTCTGGAATGCTGATGATTGGGCAACAATGGGAGGACGAGTCAAGACTAATTGGACTCAAGCACCATTCACCGCGTACTACCAGAACTACAGGGCCAATGCTTGTGTCGTCTCTCGAGGGAGCTCTGGTTGCCCCGGCAATCGATTGAAAACAGCTTCAGTATCGGACAATGCATGGATAAATCAAGAAGTGGACTCAGTGAGTTACAGGAGGATGAGATGGGTGCAAAGGAAGTACATGATCTATGACTACTGTGCTGATATCAAGAGGTTTCCACAGCGCCTTCCTGCAGAATGTCCAACTCCTCGTCCTCACTAGAAAACTTATATTCATCCTGTAATATATTCTTTCATTCATTGGTTCATTATTTGTATTTTTAATCCACTGTATGATAATTTGAAATTTTTTAACAAATGAATTATTCATAATATACATAGGCACTTTTATTGTTGGTCATTGATATCTTGGAAATCTTAATAAAAGCAATATTTAGTGAATAAATTGCTGAAGCAAGTTCTAATTGAAGGATAAAAGGTTTTAAAAAAAATTGGATAAACCATGTTCATAGAGAGAAAATAACGTATACAACGTATAGCGGAAGAGAAGAAGACCAACCATCTAATAAACATGGAAACTGCAAAACAAAGAATAAAATGGAAAACAAAAACAGAGCACAAAATGCAGACAATAGAATTCAAGACTGATGCATTGGAGACAGGAAGAAAGACCGAACCCTAAGCAATCCCAAGGATACACAAAGAGGAGCAGTCCAGCGATGAGGCTTTCTTCTAACTCATCATATCTTCTTGATCGCCTGATTTGGTATGGTGCCCAAAAAAACTCTAGGCTGAGCTTTGCCAACATAACTGAGTCTTTGTAATCTTGCCATCTTAGTGTCTAGGGCCACTACGATCCATGTCCAAAGCATGTAAATAATTTTGATCATAATAATAGAGCATGATGAAAATTTATCAAAGAAGATGCAAGCATTTCTTTCAAGCCAGAGGTTCCAAGTTATGGCCCTAGCAAGGTGATTTCTCGACATCTCTTAGTGACTGAGTAAGTTTGGATCTCTAACTACCCAAAATGATCGTGTAGGGATCTTGATGGGTTAGGAAGTCTAAACACATGTGTAAAAAGTGCCATATGAAATACACTATTAGAAAGAGATGGTAGTAAGTAGCCTGCAACATTTTCTAGCTGCTAAATTTTCTAGGGTGAGAATGCTAATGCTCTAGACTAACCAGTTAAAGAGGTTGATTTTCCAAGAACATGACCTTTTCCAAATAATCTGTGTCATAGGCAAAGAGTACCTTTGTTGATTTAGGAAACCATAAAACGACTTGAATATGAGTACTATTAGAAGTTAGGCTTTACCTCACTTTGAAAGTTAGGAACACTTCTATTGAGTTTGTATAAAAGCATGGGGTCAACCTATATCATGCTCAAATGTAGCAAATGCAATAAATCAATTAATTTTCCATACGGCTATTGTGACTCACTGAACAACTCTAGCTCGAGATACCTAAGTGCACAATTATTGGACCACTTGTCGTACCATAATAGCATAGTAGGGCCATCCTCGATCTCTATGACGATATAACATATGAATGCATGTTGATATTTGAGGACTTCGTTCCTAAAGAAGGATTTCCTTTAAGGCATTCTATAGAAGAGGTTCCATGTGTTACTAATGCGATCAATTAATGTGTCATGTCCACAAGTATATGGGTCATCAAGGTGAGGAGGGTTGTCGTATCCACAAGGAATAAAAATCACTAGTAATAACTCTATCCTTGTTATCTAACTAGAAACCAATTTGAAGAGAAGTGAATTGCTAAAAACTAAAGTTGAAATTGCTAAACCCTAAGGTTGAGGTTTTGAATAAGTGATTAACCAATTAAAAGAAATAGGTGTCTAGAAAAGTTTTTACTTGGGATTATCAAAAAGAAGTAATTATAATCAACATAGATCGAACCTAAGTGTTATTGGACCGAGGGGACTCAATAATATATCAAGTGCTCTCTCAAGACACCTCAATAACTAATCCAATACAACAATAGAATTAAATCTCTTTAAATTCTATTTTCATACGATTGTAATGAGATCTAAGAAACCCTAGCTATTTGCAAGCAGCCTATCTTTAGTGCAAGCTAATGATTTCCTTCATCTATGGATGAACCTTAAACAATGAATCTCTCGATATCAATAGTGAAATCACAGTGAAGAACCCACTCTCGTTACAATAATTTAGCATGATAAGAATCATAGATAAATCCAACAACCAAAGGAGAACTATATTAAAAATAATATGAAAGTAAAATTATCTCAAGCTACATTAATTCCAAGCACCCAAGGAAGTTTAGACTTCCATGGGCGTAATGTTCAATACAAAGTAAGAAGAATAATGAAATAGAACAAAATTCATGAAAGAAACCCCTTACTAATGTCTTCAATAATGGTGATCTATGTGAGCCAATATCGCCACAGGGGATCATCACTTGGGCGACTTCCTTGGTCTCCCTCTTCTTCTCTATCTTCACTCCAAAACACTATTTGTCATCTTGTCAAGAAAAAAACTTCCAAAAATTAGCCTCTCTCTCTCTCTCCAATTCACCTTTTATAACCCCAGAAATCAGGTAAGTACACGGACAAATACATGGGTGCATACTTTGCCCGTGTAAGTCTTTAAAAACTCCAAAATACCAAAACTTGGGAGTTACACGGTTGTGTTTACATGAGCATGTAAAACAACTCGTGCCCATGTAACTTGGTGAAAAATTTGTTGCGGACTCTTGGGAGTTACACAGGTAGGTACATTGGTGTGAACCTTGCTCTTGTATTTTTCTAGAAATTTTGCTTTGATTAGCTCCGTTTCACTCCTGATTTCATACTTTGGCTCAAATTGCATTTATGTTGGCCTAAACATTAAAAAAAAAAACCTCAATACCAAATCACTCTTAAAACACTCTTAAGGACAAATTTAAGTGCATAATTCACATTGGAATTTATACAATATAGCACTTTTTAGTTACCATTATGGTAATAATTGTATTAAATCTTGGATCCCGCACCATGGTATTTTGGTTGCCATTTTCCACTACCATTTCCCTAAACGGGTCCTATTAAATTCCTCTAAGTTCATTATTCCCCACCCTCCCTATTCCCTTGGTTTGCAAATGTGTTTCTAGTTTACTAGATGAGCTCCAAGGCGTGATCAATGCCATGGTGAAAAAAATCCCTTCTAATATGATCAATTTCTTTGATCACCCAACTTGTAAGCTTAAAGATAGGCATCCATTACATATGAATAGGAGAGAGGACGGAGTTGATTGAAAGTTAATCTACTACCTAACGATAGGAATTTAACCATCCAAGAAGATAACTTAGATCTTACCTTTGCTATCAAAACTTCCCAATCTTACGGTCTTAGGTGTTTGCTCTAGATGGATACTCCAAGATAAGTAATTGGGAGAAGCCTTGTCAAGCAGTTTAGAGTCTTAATTAAAAGGGCTTTTGCAAGCTACCTAGATGTTGCAAAGTAGATACTAGTTTTATTTAAATTGATAGCCAAACCTGACATTCCTTTAAAAAGGTAGAGAATAAGTTTTATTGTTCTTATATCCTCTATGCCACCCACCATAAGAACCAGAAGATCATCGATAAATTGGAGGTGACACATTTTATCTAGGTTGTCAAGTGGGACTCAATACAAAATCCCAAAGTTTAGGGCATAATTGAACATTTGGCTGAGCATACGTGATACTTTGGTAAACACTAGTAGGGAGAGGGGATCACCTTGTCGAAGACCTTTGAGATATCGGACATAGACATAGTTTGAACCATTAACTAGGAAATTGGATTTTGAAGATGATAAAATAGATTTAACCAAACCACTCCATTTATGACAAAATTTGTATGCACTCAGGACCTCAACTAGGAACTCTTCTTCGCCCTTAGAAAGTGAATACTTTGATGCTTTTAAAGGGTGAAGAAGAGTTCTTCCACTACAACAATGGATGTCTAGAATGCAACGACCCCTAATAAAGGTGGATTGAGAAAGGTCAATCAAAGAGTCAATAACTTTACTAAGTCTAAATGCTAGAACCTTGGAAAAAATCTTTAGGGTTGTGTTAATGAGGCTAATTGGATGAAAATTCATAAGGTTGTCCGGGTTTCCTCTTTTGGGAAGAAATTCAATGATAGCCTATATGATCCTTTCCAAATTGAGCAAACCATTATAGGAGTTGTCACATAGGACAACTAGATCTTTTTCTACAATTGACTAGTATTTTTAGAAGAACATAAAGGAAAAAACCATAAAATCCTAGCATTTTGTTTGCCTCCATTGAAAATGTATCATTTTTAATTTCCTCCAATGAAAAGGGGGCCTCGAGCTAGTAAAGGTCAATTGTCAATTGCCCCTTACAGCGGTAAACCATGAAAAAACAAAGCTGGAAGCTTGTTTCATCTTGAATTAAGAGCGAAACTGGTCAGCAAAAAGAAAACCTAGTTCTTCAATTCCCTCTGCCACTTGGTCCTAATCTATTAGACGGGGAATGAAGTTTCTGATACATCATCCATTAGCAACCACATGGAAGAACTTGGTGTTTTCCTCCTCCTATTTAAGCCATATTGTCGTAGATGATTGCTTCCCGTATAGTTCTTGTTTGAGTAGAGATCATAAGGCCAGATTAAGGTCTAATTTTCCCTTATCCTCCTATGATGTTTATTTTTTAAATTCTTTAACTACATCTAGTGTTTGCAGATCATGAAATAGGGCCATCTTTTTAGCTTGATGGAACTAAAGTTGTACTTTGCCCAAAGGCGCAGTTTGGTTTTAAAATGCGTCATTAGTTTGTGGAGGCCATCATTAGTACACCAAGCTTGTTCGAACCTGAAATTCTTAAGTTTAAAGTTGTGGTCACCATATTCAAGCGACAACAGAGTGTGGTCGAAGCTTACTCCACATAAGCTAGTTTGTTGCACTTTAGGGAAAAGTGTAACCCATTCTATGGCAACTAGAAATTTGGCCAACCTAACCCAACTAATATCACTTTGACCCTTGGTCCAAGCTAATTTTAAATCTCACAAAAGGTTGAGCACTTTGGATGTCGGTTAGGTTAGGGATGCCACTGCTATTGTCCAAAGCAAAGATAGCATTAAAATCCCAAATCACCCAAGTGAACTAGGTATGGGTTCCCTAATCTTATTCCATAAAGCTGGTTTGATATTACAAGAATTTAGTAAATAAACTATGGTACACATCCACACAAAACAGTCCTTGACATTTCGAGAACTTGACTAATAAACAAAAGTACTTCACATGGGTTACCATTCCTTTAATCGACAAGTTGCTCCAACCATTGATCAAACCACCTAAAGATCTATATACTAGCATAAAATAGAAATCATCTAGCTAGGTATCTTCTATAACCTCCAGATGGATTGATTGATCGAAAATTAATTTATACTCTTAAATACTGGTGTATTCCTTGTGTACACTCTGCAAGTGCATTGTTTGTATAAGTAGTAAAGTGTACACTAAGGTAGGTTAGTCAAATCAATAGGTACCAGCTCTCCTACTACTAGTTCTCCCTTTATTATCTAGTCAACAAAATGGAATTTCATACTATTAAACCTAAATGAGAAAATCAAAACCTAAAAGAGAGTTGACAAACTTGGGATGAAATTAGGAGATGGAGAAGTACCTTAGGCTTACTTCTTTCAAGAACATTGTAAAGATTTCCTATATTAGCTATTGGTAGAGCACTTTTGGACTGTAGAGATTCTAAGAGTAGTTAATCCTTTTGATCTAGGAAACCAACCCTAATTCCATACGGTAATAGATCATTACCCTATGATTACATGACACTTGTAAATTTCCCTCTATTAAATTTAACCCTAATCGAGAGAGTTTGACACCATACACCCTATCTCTAGTTGTGCAATCAACATCTATCTTTTATGTGTGACCTAATATGATTGATTTCTCAATCATAATCATATCAATCAAATATGAAATTAAGATAGTGTTTGTTTTGGTGTATTTGGAGTTACATGTAACTCCAAATACACCAAATGTTAAAATTCATTGTTTGTATGGAGGGATTTTATTTTACTAATGTATTTCAAATGCTTTTTAGATGTATGAATGAAAAATTAGGTTTACGACCAAATTGGCCGTAAAACTAAATCCTTCATCTAAGAATCCCTCACGTGATTCATACCGGAGGAATTCATGAGCTTAAGTGAGTAATATCATCCTTGAGAATATTGAGCCGTACCCCAAGGCCTCTATCACCAATGCCATTTTTCTTCCCTGTTATGCTAGAAATGTGTTGTGCTCGATGACGACCAAAGATGTTTTGCTCCAACAAGATCTTCACTTGTGGTTGAATGATCCCGTCAAACACCACCCAGTAGCGCTTAGAGGAGACATGACAACATAACGGCGGTTTTTTGGGAACACCAACGGCCGTCAAAATTAGTGGATCGGGATTGATTGGTTGTGTCTTCGAAATTACCGATAGCTGAGGCGCATAGCTTCAAACTTATCTTCTGTGACAAAGAGAAATGAAGCCGAAACATGGTTCGACTCGGTTAGGATGCTGGAGTCGGCGATGGAGATGAACAAGATCGAGAGTAAGATAAGACGGTGTTGAAGATGGGCAAGATCAAGATTAGGATAAGATTGGATAAGATCATGATTTAAAAAAATATTTTTCAAAAGAATATTCTCAAATATTTGTTATAATAACAAAAATAATAATTAAAACAACTAATAATTAAGTGATGGTTGAACTTATAATTTTTAAAATATTATGCTAATATATCTAGTAATTAATTTTACAATAAAATTCGTTTAATAGTCTATTAATATTTAGGTTTTAAAACCTTAATTTAATTTTATCATATATTAATATATATATATATATATATATTTTTTTTATTTTAAATATGTGATGGTAAGTTGGTAACCTCACCTTAGGTAACCATAAACCTCAAATACATTAACAAATCCCCTCAAACCAAACATAAAATTTTATAATGCAGCATCTCCAATTACATCTAAACCAAATTAACATCATATTTGACTCCACTGTATTTACAATTACATTCAACCAAATGCCACCTAAGGCTCTCACACAATGTAATTGGAAGCATGAAGCAACATAGAAGATTCATACAAAAATACTCATAGCCAATATGAAAAGTAAGGAAATCAAATATAGTTAATCTTGAGATTCATGGCTTGAGGCACAAATATGATGGTTTAGCTTATCATGTTTAGAGGTAACAAGATACGATCGAAGATTAAAGGCAATAAGGAAATAATAATGAAAACTCCCCCAAGCTCCTCACAATAGTTGCAATGGAATCCAATGATGGAGAATGCCAAATCGTCAATCGCTCATCTCTAGACTGCAAGGGTAGTTTCAATCCACCCTTGAATGATGGCCTTTGGCTCTTCCTTCAAAGCTCTAGTTGTTGTCACACCCCATCCTACAAGACTAGCATGTTAAATTGCCATGACAACTCGATGAAGGGTACACACCACCCAACCCTCAAGTCACCACAAAGCTTACAATTTCCTTGATTTACATGAAGCTGAACACGAATCACAAGTAAAGAATTATACAAGTATGGAATCCAATAATTGCATAAGGAAGCAAGAATTTCATAAAGTCTGAAAATGAAGTTTCAAAGAGGCATACAAATCACAAAATACAACTAAGGTTTCAAAAAACTAAAGACAAATATGCAAGTAATACATGTTCATAGAATCAAGGACACCAGTGGATCCATATTTCTTATACAATGCAACCATGCTCAAAAATGGGCATACACTAAGACTTGAGGTGAAGAAGGATGAAACCACAATATAGCCTGGAAATAGGGGAGATGTGTGAGTAACTAAAGTCACTTAGTAAGTGGATTAGCACAATTCTAAAAGGATATAAAATTATAATATTTAAATCCAAATAAATAAGCTTTTACAAGTATACATATAACTTCAAAATATTTCAGAATATATAAATACATCAACATATATATATATATACATATGTTCCGTAATGAGCATAAGAATCAATGTAATCAAATCATTAACCATATATATACACCAATAGTTATCAATAACAATTTTGGCCAAATACAAACTTTAAAAGAGATCATAACAAACCTCATCACAAAATCATTAACCATAAGTATTTTGGCATTTTGAAACTAAATAAAAACTTCAAGGTTTACAAGGAAGCTTTTGACATAATATGGTGATCCAAATGAAGCTATAATCAAAATCCACTTCAAAACTCATCTATAAAAGCATCTTTCCAAAAAGAATATTTAAAGACATAAAGGGAGCCCACAATTCAAAGATCCAATTTATGAAATCATGGCTTTGCAAAAACTAAAATGTAAAACCATTCTCAAACATAATAGCCTAAAAACATCTCTGACTTTAGCAGCCGTCATGACTAAGTCCACAGCCATCAAGGTCTTCATACCCTTGACGTTAACCCACTGAGACCCCTTGTGATGACCCCAGTTCTTGGTGTACCAAGCAAATTAGGAATTTCCACACCACTTGAATTGGGTACTAAACATGACCGAGTCCACCACACACCTCTAAAGGCTGGACCATAAGGACCCACTATTGCAGTAGGTGGGTAACAACCTTATCACTATAAAAAATTAAATCTTGGAAAGAACATCCAAGCCTTAGCCAACACTTTTGTGTGCATGTTCAAGACTTGGGGGTATCCAAATAATACAATTCAATTTCAAACATATCATAATATTCAATTTAGGGCAAGCATCTAGGTTTCATAAATGAAAAACATTTTTCAGAATCATAGGATGTCAAAAGTGTGAATATGCGAACATAGGGGTTTCACAAACCATTCAAATTCATGAATGCAAGTAAAATCATAGTCATATCCATTCATAAGTCTAGAAATTTCATAGAAAAGTCAATAATATAATAAACCATTTCAAACAAACCAAAACATTAATTTTACTATGATAAATGCCAAGAACAATTTTAACAAACAATTGAAAACCATTTAAAGATCCTAATAGAATCATGCTTTTCAACATAACCCCACTTATAAGCTTAGGAGACTAATTTTCCCCATTGGTGCTACTCCTCCACTGAATCCTTGCCTAGAGCTAAGCTTTCATCACCTACTAAAACATAACCAGACATCCACCTGAGCCAAACAACAAAGAGGAATGAGCAACACTTAAAAGAAAAGATAAGAGAGATGCATAGAAGAAAACCCTAAACCTATCTGCAATGTAACCCTAATAGAGGCTTAGGTAGGGCTCAAACTTGACTCCAATAAACTCCAAAGAAATTTCATGGATATCAGTTCCATTCTAAACCAAGGAAATAAGAGATAGAAGTATGATCCATCAGTACTGTAGTAATGCTACAATACACGGATTTCAAACACAATGGAGGTCCATGAATCCAACAAGATTGAAGGAAAAAGGAAGTATACATCTTCCACTCATGCTCCTATCATCTAAACAATAAGAATGGCACATACAAAGCTCATCAATCTCAACAATCCCAAACCCATAGATCAACCTTTCAAGGAGTAAGGAAGCATGGAGAAACAACAAGCTCTAAGGAGTAGATGAGAGAACCAATGGAGCTTCTTCCAAGGATGAGAATGAAGGTATTCAAAGTGGAGATCTCTCATTCAAAGGAAAGATGAGAGAATGAGAATAAGAGGGGAAAAGAGGGTAAAACGGTGTTTTAGAGGGTGAAAATTATGAAAATACCCTTGTTTCTTCACTTGAAAAACCCTTACAAGGCCGTGTATCACATCTACACGGCCATGTGACAACCCATGTACTTTACTGGTGATTGCTATAGTAATATATGACAGTGCTTCTGTTATAGTGCCCATATACTTCTCTTTCCATGAACTGAGTTTTCTAGAGAGTTACATGGTTGCTAAAATGCTACTACTACAGTATATTGTTTTGAGTTTCCAGAGAGTTACAAGGGAGGTACATGCCCATATACTTCTCTTTCCATGAACTGAGTTTTCTAGAGAGTTACATGGTTGCTACAATGCTACTACTACAATATATCTGTTTTGAGTTTCCAGAGAGTTACACGGGTAGGTACACGCCCATGTACAGACCCATGTAGTTCTCTGGCTACCAAATTCTGCAAAAAATGAAAAAATAACCATTCTACAAAGGTGAACTCCACATACTATTCAAAATATAGTACTACACACACCCAAACAATAGAAACCAAAGAAAAGTCCTTGAGTATCACAGTTGTCCTCTATATTCTCCACCAAAAAGTCCCCCATAAAAATCTAACTTTTGGTCTTCTAAAGCCAGGAATGACTAGTGATCAACCGTGAACATTTCTAGCAAAGTTCAGGACTCGAATTGAGTAAAAATATCTTAAGTTGGGATTTGCATGGCCTTGAGCACAACCATGCTTATCCCAAGCATGGTTGTATAAGGAGCAGGCTGGCTGTGCTTCTTCATTTCCTTCTTTTCTATAATCTACGCCGGTATAAGCACGTTAGTGCTTTCTTCTGCATGATTATGCAAGGAAAAAACTGGTCATGTTGCACTTTGCACTATAATTTCTCATCTCTTGTGGTTTATACGGATTAAGAATAGCCAAAGCACGACTGTGTTCTTCTTTGGAGTGCACTTTTCTCCCTTTCTTAGCTCTATTTTTGCTCGTATTTTGCTTTTATTTTTGTCCTGACACTTGCATACCTAATCAGTGATGCACAAAATATCCAAATTAGCATACAAATATAGAAAGTCTGTGCAAGAAGCCTAGCCATGTGCATGCAAAACACATGTAAACATTATGTATATTATGCACTCATAAAATACAACAAAATGTCTACATAATGGATATCTAGGAAGTCCCTAACCAGGAATCTTTTGTCAGGTCATCCAAGGCCCCTTATGTTCCAAATAATGATATTCATGGGCATTATCATGATCCTTGAGGTAGGGGCCATTTAAGGGGACTTTGCCTTGCCCCTAATTTAAGTGGTTCCTCTATCTTCTAATTGTTGAATATGATCAAAACAAATGTTTTAATGTGTATTTGGCTCTACTAAATCTATACCACAAGCATTACAATATTTGTCCAATTGAGAATTCAACCAACTAGAAGGTAGAAATAATACCTTCAAGAGAGTGATTGCTAGCTTTATTAGGCTTCTTCTTTGCTAAATGTAGGAGAGAGATGATTGAGATCCGCAAGCGCACGGGTCGTCAAGTAATACCTCTCGTGCAAGCACAAGAGGGTAGTATTCCCTGAGGTTCCAAGAGCTGCTATTACTTTCCCCTAGATGGCACTGTCTAGTCTACAAAGGTTGGTTTAAAACAAAATAAGAAAACTAACAAGAGAGATAACTATAGACAAGTTGGACTAAGGCACACCACATAAACACATTAATGAAGCAAATAACAATGAAAGAGCGAGGCCCCCGGGCGAGGATCCCCTCAGGGCTACTAAAGCTAGAAGGATGCTAGAATTACAAAGGCAATGGTGGTTTTGGGTCAAGAGATATCCTAAAGTAGGTTACCCCCATGGTCATGGCGATAAGCCCTAATCCCATACAAGTATTGGCTCGGAATCTATTCCAACCAAATCCTCCTAGGTTTGTATTACAACCTGGAAAATCTCTAATTAGGGCCGATACTCAATACCTATGTCCAGCACTAATAATTGGAGGGGTATGAAATACCCGATGGTCATGGCGTATTCATACATGAATCCCTATCAAGCTAAGTGAGTCTAGTACAAGGGCGATGATTACGCAACCAAGTACAACCTAGAAGTTGGATCACAAAGTTCTTATGCAAAACAACACATCAATGAACACAAAGCTTGAACCACAAACTAAACAAATGCACTAGAAGTAAATCACAACATCCATACAAGCAAGTTCATCCCAAGGTTCACAAGATGCCCGATGACCTTGAGAGTCTAGTTCAACATGAATAACAAAGAAATCTCAAGATACATATGAAACATGAAGAAAACCAAAGAAACTCTTTTGAAATGTTGACTCGAAGGTGGTGATAAGAGCTTGTTGAAGTTGCGATGGCAAGCTCCTTGATGTTCTCCTTGATAGCACTCCTCTTCTCTCCTTAGATTTGACCCTTAGATCTACCTTCTCCAGCCTCCATGAAGCCCTAGGTGATGATGCCCTAACCCTTCTTTTAAAGTATTCTCCGGGTTAGCTTCACGGCTTGGTTCACAGGTGTGAAGAAGCCCATCAGAGCCTCGGGATTTCTGCTGATATTTCCATAAAGTGCTACAGTGAAATGCTACAGCAATAGCGCATTCTTCAATCGGTTCACGGATGTCTTCACGGCCGTTAAAAAACCCGTCAATGAAACCCGAGACTTTGCCAGTTCTTCTTCCCATTGTGCTATAGTACTGCTACAATGCTGATACAGTGCCTAAGGCCCTAAACCGCCATTTTTTTTATTGTACATTTCTTCCTAAATGCATTCTTGGGCTCATCTAGGCTTCTTCTAGCCCTGTAACATAAATAGAAATGATTAAACCACACAAAGGACATCGATTCATCCAAATACACATAAATAGCCACAAGCATATACATATAAAATACATACATTTAGACGTTTATCAAGAGGTCACATAACCTGCCTCCTCAGTCTACCTAGATGAGGGTTTCCTATTTTTATCTCACTTATCCTAGCACCTAGAATACTTAAAGAAACTTGTTGTGACAACTCTTGCAACTCTACTTCATGTGCCAAGTTAGGAAATAGTTACTTTAATCCTATCTGTGAAGTCCATCTCTTAATCTTTTGAGGGCATCTTATCATTCCTACCAAAGTTTAAAGTAACTATGTTTTCATAACATTAATGTCATCTCTCGGGTCTTCAACAAAATCCTCAATCAAGGTTTTATCACAAACCACTTCGTTCTCCTAGTCTTTAAGAGGGTTTGAGTCTAAAGCTAACCTAGTTCCAAGTAAACAAAGTGATTTTTAGGGATCAAACACCATTCTCCAATGGTGAAGTGCCATATGTAAACCGGAAGTACCATATCAAACACTTCAGCTTGAGATTTGCTTGCATGGTTGAGACTCCCATGTTATTTTCTTAGTACAACATTGGTGGTATGACAATGCCATATGGAAACTCAAAAATTGAGGGCATAACACCCAATGTCATGCCTTTCGGACCATCGATCCAATGACTAGTTGATAGCATCGACATGGTGGTCCTATTTGCCATAGCCAGACTACCGAGCGGAGACACATTGTGAAAGTTAATGACCTCAACCAGACATTAGAATTTTGTTTATAGAATTGATGGTTTCTAGCCATAAGGATATAGTTTTGCCATAGAGACATGGGAAGCTTATTGAACTTTCAGTCACTTCTCATGATGAGCACCTATATAAACTCCGTGCACAAGGGCCTTCCTTTTACCGCTCGATCTATTTCATTGTTGTAAGTTTTTTTTCCATGCATGGGAATTATTAGCATTCACTATGCCTATCTCCCGAGGAGCTTGAACAGATCTGTTCAAGTACTCTTGTAAGGGTACCGATAGTGGATTGTTACCTTTGGCGATAAGCACCGAAAAATAATTGATGCCTATGTTGAGTTCCACCTCATGTGATAATGACAACTAGTTTTGGAACTTGGTGAGGATGATGAAGAAGTATTTGCTCATCTTTATCTATCTTAAGATTATGACCAACTCTTCATCTGGAGAGAAGATGTTAACTAGCACTTGCTAGCAACAATAGTTAATGACATGTTCCATATTGCTACCCATGTACTAACTCTCCTTGTAACTCCCTTAGAGCCAACATCACTGTTTCACTGAGTGAAAAAGACCACACAGGGATACCACTTGTAGGAGACTTTGAATTCTCTGAGGTTGTAAACTCTTTCGCTTTCTTTGCACCCGTAAGTGGTACGAGGAACGTGTCCCCTCTGAACAGTGCCACTAGACCTACCAGTTGTTGCCTTAAGATGTCTAGTAGGATAGCTTGCAGTAACTTTCCGTTGATTTGGTCAACTATGATATTGATGATGACTAGTTTGGAGAGTCCATTGTTAGGCCAATTCATCTTAGGCGATAGTGAAGATCAAACAACCAATCTGCCAATGGTGTTGGTTATGGTTCTTCTTCTTTGCGCTATGGGTGATCTGGCATATTCAATGTAAAAGAAAATAACACATACTTGCTCTGAACTGTTGTTCTAGACCTACTCTTCTAATGCTAAGGAGCAATCAACAGACAGTTATCTACGAAATGTTCAAAAGCCTTGAAGCACTTGCAAGTAAGTATATTCCAGCACTCATCAATCTAGTGGGTAGATCCGAGACATCTCCCACATGTTGGGGAGGTGCCCGGATATCGAAGTTTTTTTGTCTTGTAAGATGACAAATGGCTCAGTCATGACCATGATCGTTAGAAGTCTAAACTATCCTTTATTTGGCTTGCCTCCACACTTATAACAATCTGAGTCGTCTCCTTACATCAAGAAGGAAGCTGTTAGCTGGGAAATCTTTTCTAAGATCTTAGGTGAGGACCCTAAGCTTATTGGCAGAGCAAATGAGACATTCAGTATGACCAAGCCTCTTTGACTATATTAGTGTAATTTAGAGTTGTTTTTTTAAATAAAAGAGCTATGCCGTAGCTAGAAACAAGAAACAAACTAAATAAAAAAAGAACCCAGTTGAGGTGCAAATTTTTATCAGCCAATGAGGAATGTCTAGGTCTTGATGGAACAATGAGAGTTGAGGAGTACTATAACCCTTAGCCGCAAAACGATCAGCAAAGGTGTTCCAATCTTGCGGGATTACTTCAACATTCAAGGTATGAAGGTTCAACAAGCATCTGATGTTGATAACCGAAGAGGAAATTCGCCAATTATGGGTGATCCAAGTCATCGATCATAGCTTCGCCATCTCACCATAATCCATTAGAATATGGCCAACTCTAATCTTCATGATCGTCCACAACCATGAGAGCTAATTCCAATGCCAAAGCTTCAGCATGAATGCATGAGTTTGTCCAAACTTGAATAAGACCTAGGAGGTAAATCCTTTTGTTAGTTGATACAAAAATAAACTCAATGCCTCCTGGAAGCTCAACATTGGTCCAGGAGGCATAAGTGAAAAGGAGATAACTGTCAGATAAAGGATGAATGAGATTGATAAAAAAAACTTTCCCATCTTGTTGGAAATAGCAGCAGAATACTCCTAAACATGCTCCACGACACGAGAGGTGATGATGCTGAAATTTGGACGTAGGTCTTTGTAAAGTAGATTACACCTAGCTTTCCAGAGCAGCCAGAAGATTGCAGAGATTACTGAAAACAATGAAGGTAGGCTTCTCTTGCATGCACCATTGCCTACTAGAAATATCATTATTGAAATTAAGTTTGGTATTCAGTATACTCTCAAGAGAAAAGCCAAACTCCCATGCTTTTGGGACACTGATAGAAAGAGATGATTGATGGTCTCCACATTCAGGCTACAGAACAAACAATTTAAATTTGAGGCCAGATTAAGAGAGTGGAGGAAAGCAATGGTTCGAACCCTCCCCTCCCATGAATCAATAACCAAGATAAGAACTTAACCTTGGGGGCAACCCAAAGACACCAAAATTTAAGCCAATCCTACCAAGATAAAAAGATCCATGTCTTTGATTAAAAAACTATAAACCATAGAGGAGAGATTGTTGTTATTCGAGCTGGGGAATCAAACCCGTCCATTAGGACCGGAAGAGTCAATTGTCCCACTATCAATGACCAGAGAATTCAAACCAGCTCCAAAGAAAGAATCCAACATCTGATGATCTTAAGAGTTATAAACCACAAAGTTTATGATGCTGAAAATGTTCAAATTCAACATCCATGTTTACAAAGGTAGGCTTGAGAGCCAAAGGAAAATCAAGCACCAAGGATTATTGAGGAAAGACGTACCATTGGGATTGTAAGATTTGATCCATAAATAAGGTCTAATCTCAATTATAGCCTTACAAAGAGATCTGAAAAACCAAGAACACTTTACTGGAGGATGGAGATCCCACACATTACAAGAGTGGAAATGTTCCAACTAACTAGCCGGATGCTGCTACGATGGCCACCCTTATTCCATAAAGAAATTCCTTGCTAATTTGGAGATAGAGTCAAGAGTGTGATCAGGGAGAAAATAAGATGCCAAGTAATACAAAAGAATCAAAAAGATAGAACTATTAATCAAGGTGATTCTTCGAGCCTTTGAAATACAATTATGATCCTACCTTGCAATAGTATTTGAAACCCTAGAAGTTATGGTCTGAAAGCAAAAGATTCTGAGTTGATCCAAGAAGGTAATACTATGGGCCAATATTTTGTTGATCCAAGAATGAAAATAGATTGTAGATTTGTTAGAGTTGGTTGTTTGGCCAGAAAAATGAGCATGGATGTCCAAACAAAGCTTACAATTTCTGGCAGAATTATGAGTGGCTCTGGTGACTAGAATAAGGTCATCAGCATACATAAGGTGATTAAAATTGGAAATCAAATTCAGACTGAAACTAGGGACCAAGTCTAAAGCTTAGGCTTTGTTTAAGATATTAGTGAGATTTTGGGAGGCAATGATAAATAAATATGGGGAAAGAGGGGTCACCCTGCCTGATTTCCCCTAGAGGAAGAAATCCAAGGAGTTGGTTGTCCATTAATGAGAAAGGAAAACCTGGCTGAGAAGACAAATCTTGACCCAAGTAATCCAAAGAGAAGGGAAACCCCATGGAAGAAAGGATGGCAAGAACAACTTGCCAACTAAGGGTGTTATAGGTTTTCTCTATGTCGATCTTAATTAACATCCTTGGGAGGAGGCCTTAGAATCATTTTCAATAGAGTGGAGAATCTCTTGGACTGCAATAATATTATACCAGCAATAAACCCTAACTATTCTAGACCAATAAGATTAGGAAGAATAGCTCTAATCCTATTGTCCATGATCTTAGTGACAATCTTATAGCAAACATTACACAAAGATATGGGGCAACAATCAGCAACCAGCTTAGGATTGTCACGCTTAGAAATCAAAGCCACATAAGTATCACCCAAGTATTAGGGAGAGAAGTAGTGCAAAAGAAATGATTGACAATATTAAATAAATGGACCCAACATTATGCTAAAAGAAACAATAGAAATCCACATTTAAGCCATCCAGGCTTGGACTTTTACCAGAGGAAAGAGAGCAGAGAGTTTTAAAAACCTCTAGTTTTGCTCACAGGTTTGGTCAATAAAAGAAAATCAGAATTGGAAATGCGATTGTGATCCGAAAGTAAAGCATGCAAAAAGATCGTTAAAAGAAGATGATTAATTTTCAGACCATAGAGTAGAATAGAAATCCAAAAAAACATCTTCCAATTTGGACTCTATTAGTATAGATTATACCTTGAGTGTCAAAGAAATGATAGATAAGGCTTTTGTGCTTTCGAATGTTGGCCTGATTATGAAAAAAATCTAGAATTAAGATCACCATGTTGGACCCACATCAATCTGGCGTGTTGGGCCCATTTCAAGGAGTTTTAGCGAAGCAAAGCATTATATTTATTATGCAAGACTCTAAGATAAGCAGGATTACATATTTGAGGATTAATATAGGTATCATCATTCTCAAAGGTAGCAATTTTAAGCTCAGTCTCAAGAATTTCCCTATTTAATGAATGCACACCATAAGATATCCAAGAGATAAGCTTAAATCTAGTACAGGCTACCAAATAAGGAAAAACCTAGAAAGGATTTAAATTGGCATGGGAATTCCAAACTTTATTAACAATCAGATGACACTCAGGGTAGTCCAACCAATAGTTATCAAAATGAAAGATTTTTCTTTTAGAAAAAACATGATAAAATGCAGCAAGAAACAACAGAGAATGATTAAACAAAACTTTGCGAAGATGGGAGTTCAAATACGAAGAAAAATTCAAAGTCCAAAGAGCATTAGCTAGGCAATGGTCAAGCATGGCCCAACGACGAGACAGGCCTGATTGAGCGTTTCACCAAGTATACTCAAAACCCACAAAACCAATATCCAACAAACCATTTCACTCAATAAAATGATAAAATATCTTAGCTTTGTGAGAATAATAGTCAAAAGAGTCGTCACTATGCTTAGTGGGAGAAATAATAGAATTGAAATCACCTAGAATAAGCCAAGGTAACTCAAGATGAGACATACCTGTCAGTTCACGCCAAAGATTCCAATGAATATCAAGCTTGAAACCATCGTAGACAACCGAGAGGATCCAAGCCGAATGGGAAACAGAAGATATCACCAAATAAATTGCTTTCCCAGACACCGCCAGTGAAGTTATAGTGCCGAAACATTTCTTCCAAAGAGTAATAATTCCTCCCGAAAAACCAACAGCCGAGATGTCTGCCCAATTCCAAGCCCTAAATCTCCTGCAAAAATGGAAAACACGATCACAATTCACCCTGGTCTCAACCAAACAAAGGATGCCAGGATTATGTTTCTGGATAAGCTCCTGAACTCTGTTGAGAGTGTTAATATTTGAGACGCCCCTACAATTCCAACAAATTATATTTAGAGAAGTCATGATCAACAAATAAATGAAAAATAAAAGCAACTTGAGAGAGAAAACACCCAAGTAACTGGGAAAAAGACAACAAGAGAGAGGTGGTAAGTTCTTGAAGGGAACATCCTCCATACTTCCTTTCTTCAAATTGGTTTCCCTTTGCCGATGGACTCTCCTCAACAAGGCTTCCTTCTTAGCCTCACTCTAATAGTTAGCTAAAGTCATATCTTCATCAGCATCATCAAGGTTGTCCATGTTAACCCCATCATCAGAAGAGTCCTCCATTAGAAGATCGTCTGGACAAGGAGTGACTTACAGGGGGAGTAAGGCATTAGAAACCCCTATCTACCAGCATAGAATGAGCATCATGATCTTTATTTGGATGAGCAGGGATAGGAGAGGAGGTGAGGAAGAGAGGTTGGCGGGAAGAAGAAGATTGAGGAGAGGTTGCAGGGGAAACATCAATCATAACGCATTTTCCTTTGTCCAAGGCATGATTATGCAATTGTGGCTGCTGCATGCCTCGGGACTGTATGCCTTAAGGTAGTGTAAGAGCTATTGAGATACAAGGCATAGTAGATACAAGAAGAGAGTGACCATTGGATAGCTGAGCTCCTTGGAACTTACAGGATTTCTCTGCAATGGAAGTAGATAAGGCTGGCATGGGCTGCGTTACCAATGCCCCATCAATCTCAAAACATACCACAGAATGGGGTCTCGAGAGAGATGGACAGGTACCACCTTGCCCATGCCAACACCTTTTCCACGTGTCACACCACTACGGCTAGGCAACTCCATGTATCCATGAATTGGCTCATCCTCTGAGTCCCTCTGAGTCAAATCTGAGTCAACCCTGATCGATCGAGGTGAGGTCATCACCGAAAATGAAAATGGAGCTCTACCACGACGCTTTCTCTGATTCCTACACTGAGAAACAAGAAGCCAGGGGCTAAAGCCATCATCTAGAGGTTCCTCATGGACAATTTTAGGAACTTGAGGGGTTTGCTCCTGGTTCATGGCCACCTTAGGTACAGGAAAGTTCAACCAAGAACCAGTTTCCATGCGTAAATCATCCCTAGGAAGAGATGATGTCGCTACTGGAGTCATTTCCCATCATGCTTCCTTGCCTATGACAACATGAGTCCGAGTTGTGACCCACTAAGCCACAATTATATCACAACATAGGCAATCGCTCATATAAGATGGCTACAAAGCTCCGTTGATCACCATTACCCACCTAGAAACCTCTTTTCAGGGGTTGTGAAAAAGTCAATTTCCAAGCACACCGGGCTTTGTCCATTCAAGCAAAAGTGTGTGATCATCAATTTTGAGAAGAGTACCAATATGCTCAGTCACAGTCTCCAAAAGATCTCCATCCCTGTATTCTACTGGCAAGTGATGCAGTTGTAGCCAAATCGCACCCTTGGACAGATTGGCAAACACCAGTTGGAAATGTTCATGCCAATATGAGAGATGAAAAACCATTCCATTAACTGACCACGGTCCCTCAAACAGCACAGCTCCGAGCATCTCCACATAGGCACATCGGACTAAGAAGTAACCATTTGGCATATCAGAGATATGACAAATACCCCACTGCTTTCACTTCTTAGTCAATACCAATTTTACTAACTCCAACAGGGGGCTTTGCCTAGAAATTTCCCGTACAAAGGCATGTTGGAATATTTCATAAGCAGAGCCAAGCCAACTCTGATCAATTTCCACAAAATCTATACAAGAAATTCGAAGTTTTCCTAAAAGTTCTCCTTGAATCAAGGGAGATTCCTCAGGAATCTTCAGAGAAGCACCAGCCACAGCTACCCTATGACCTGGTGTGATTCCTAAAGGAACCCGGAGGAAGCATTGATGGTTGTCCCTTACTTGCCATAGCAAGTAGGGACGAAGAAAGAGAAAGAAAGGAAGAAGGCTGGGTACTCTTGACTGAGGCAACACTCAGGTACTCACTGATTTTTCACTCCTCCTCTTGGAAATGTCAAATACAGTTGAAGTCTGGAGATATTAACTCTCTCCTCTCATGTCATGAGGAACACTTTGGTGAAGCTGGAGTGCATTTGTTATCTACCACCCCTTCTACTCACCCCCTTTTGGACACAATGATCACTTATTATAGCTACAATGTAAAGTGATAGGCCTATGGAGAAGCTTGTGTTAGCATGACCTGTAAATAGTCAATTAAGGGTTGCTAAAGAAATCCGGAAAACAAAAAAACTCAAATTGAATTTAAAAATTTACTTAATCAAATGGGTTGGTTCAGGTTCGGGGCGTGTTTCGATTGGAATTGATTACGATATTAGTATTATATTAAATTAAATTAAAAGGTGAAAACCTAGTCTTTAATTGTTTTGTTTTTAATTTTCATATAGATATTGTATTCTGAGCTCAAAAATATTTTTATTTTTGTCATTGATTTTTTAATTTTGTAATCCATTAGCTTTAGTAGATTATGAATTTTATTTAAATTATATAATGATATAATATTACTTTTATAAAAATAACTTTTTAATACTTCAATCTTTAATATGAAACTTGTTTTGTTTACTATGGAGTACGGATAATTTTAAAATAATTTATTGATTTTAAAAAAAATATAAAAATAATTTAATTAGAAATATAAAAAAAGTTTATTCGAGTCAGACTCGGTTAGATATCTTACCAGGAAAATTAGATCAGATTTTCCAAAACTCCCATAGGTTCAAGCCAATTCTAGTAAAAACATTTCTGGTTTGGGGTTGGATACCTGACCCATGCCCATCTTAGCTAGCCATTATTGAAATTTTTCTGTAAATCTTAATAAAAATTTTCAATTTTTTTAATTCAAATAAACAGAATACTTACATTTTTTTTTTTGGGATATTTTGAAGTTGCTTGGATTTTTATTTTTATTTCATTTGTTGATGTTTAAAAAGAAATTGGGCTGATGACATGAGGAACTGATGGCAAGTTGCAAATATTTGCAAAAATAATATAGCATATAAATAGAAATTGTTTAAAAATTTCAAAACCAACCTGTTCTTAATCAGTATAGAATCTCTATTTAAATTCCTAAAGACATTGTTAGTGTAGACGCACACAATTGGCATCATTTAATAGCATGATGATGTGGTAACTTGATGATGTGGAGG
This sequence comes from Dioscorea cayenensis subsp. rotundata, assembly GCF_009730915.1. Classification (NCBI taxonomy): domain Eukaryota; kingdom Viridiplantae; phylum Streptophyta; class Magnoliopsida; order Dioscoreales; family Dioscoreaceae; genus Dioscorea; species Dioscorea cayenensis. Next base: position 22,507 of record NW_024087668.1, read on the forward strand.
CTTGATGATCAAGGCGATAACATGTGGCGTTATTGGTGATGTAGTACATAGATGATGTGGCAACTTGAAGGTGTGGAGATATCTTAAGAAGGATCTATCTTGATGAGCAAGCAAATGAAAACCAAGTTAGGAAGCTATATGAGGGCACATCTATATTTGACAAGAAGATCAAGTGTTGGTTGCATGGAAGACAAGATTTGATTGTGAAGACCATATTTAGCTATATATGATAGTGTAATTTATAGTATTTACAATTTCTAGTACTAATACAGAAATATTAGCTAGTATCAAAGCTTTAAAAAAATTTAAATTATCTACTATTTCCACTACTGAATTTACACTAAGAACAGACTGCCAAACCAGTGTCTCCTTTTTCAAAAAAAGTTTGAAAATAAATTATCTACAATTAGATGGTTAACAATTGTAGCCTATATAGTAGGGAATGGCTTTAATATAACCATAGAGCACATTAAAGGCACCGATAAGTTTTTTAGCTAATAAGCTTAGTAGAATGATTCAAGAAACTTTTCAAAATAATAAGTAACAAATTCTGCTTATAAAACTCGAAGTAGAAAAATAGATGCGAATCAACAAAGTTTAATAGAACTAGAAGAGATGGTTAAAGATTAAAGAGAATTTAAAGATAATATAATATTAAAGTATTTTATTGCATACTCTAGGAGCAAAATAGATGAACATATTCAAGGATTAAAAGATCTTATTGAGAAAAAGATGACAAGAAAAATGGTGATTCCAGTAACTGTAAGAAAATGAAAATGACAATGGCCCAAAAAGTAAACAATATGGAAAAATGATATAGAAAATATAAAAGCTAGATTAAGAGTATTAAAAAATAATTTCTATATAAATACAATAAACTCGTTACTTGTCCATTCACGATAATAGCAACAAGAATGGTTAAAACCAATGAGTTCCTCTCGAGTATCTATTACTGATAAAGTCATGTTACCTTAACCCTAACCTATAGTTTGACCATATGCGTTGTGAGAGACTGTGATTGCCAAACTAGTGCATTCATTCACGTTCTCTCTTATTGTAGAAACTATGTAATATTCTCCCTTTAGAAATAGAAAACAAGTGTTTGTTCATAAGTATAATAAGGACTGTGGCTACAATATGAGTAGGGCCTTACGCAATCCTTATTATGGTAAAAACTCAACAATCTCCAAACTTATTATGAAAAATATTTATGCTTTACTTAACTAATAAGAATGTTTCTCTTATACAGGAATGGCAGGGACAAATCTCCAAAATAACCCTATACTTAGTTGTGCCAAATTTGGACCTTCCTAATTTCCCTCCTAACTCTTCTCTAAGATTTAGAACTTAGGCAAATCTTACCATACAACAACATGGTATCATTGACAATATTTGGTCAAACTGTTATGAGCCTAAAAGCCTAGTAATTTTGTTACACTCCTTAGCCCAACTTCTCCATCATGAAAATGAACAACACTCCCACACTCCACTTCCACCCTCAAAAGCTTAATCTAGTATAAAATATTCTTCTCATGCCTTAGACTCTTGAATACATGGTAGATCAAGAGAGAACAATCAAAAGTCTAGAAGGTGAAGAAGTAATGAAGGCCAAAGCCCAACTTAAATAATTACAAGAAGAAGCAGAACCATTAAAACAAATTATTAGAGAAGACAGACAATAAAGGATAGAGAAGCTCAAGCTCTTTCTAGAAGCCATTGCTGAAGTCAAGCAAATTATCTTTTAAAAAGTGATGAAAGACTAATATGATCAATTTATAGAAAAAGAGGATGTGCTTAGAAAATTAGCAAGGGAAGAAATGCTTCCTACAGGAATGGCCTTACTATAATCGACAATCAGAGATGTTATTTGATCCTTGAAACCAAGGTGATGAAGGTTTATGTGGATGAGTATATGTACCTACTTTACTACTCATTTCCAAGACTTATCTCTCATATATATGCCTGCTACAAAAAACCACCTGAAATGTATATATGCTTATGGGAAAGAAACTTTTGTTTGGAGACTATACTAGGGAAAGTATATACTCTGAAGAATTAATGGTCCCCTCAAATAGTAACCCAGGCGTCCTCGAAAGGGCTTAACGATATTGGAGAACAAAATCTTTAAAATATGATGGAAGCCTAAGGGGAGCTTAAATCTACTATTATAAATAGTTATAATACTATGTAAAAACCATAGGCTTATACCCTGGTTTTGGTTTTTCTTTTAAGTCTTGTCTAGTTGTACTATTACTGTTTCAAAACCATGGGAGCCCCTTGTTTTGGCCCCTGGTTTTATCTTGTGGTTTTCTTTTGGTCTTTTCAAGTCTTATCATGTTAAAGGAGAATACCTTCATGTCTATATGAGGGACTCTCCTTCTAAAAAATAGTAATCCGTTTATGCCATACCACATCACCCTAAATGTATACTTACACTTAGAACATTGTTATCTTTTTAATAAAATAGATGAACCATAATTTTACTACAAAATTATATATAGATATCGAAATAATATATAGATGGAAGAAAATAAGTGTAATTCTTTGAACATTCCCTATGTTTTCTCAAAAATACCATCTTAGTCCATCTACTTTAAATTGTTATATTTTTAGTCCTTCTACTATTTTAATTGAGAAATATCAGCCCTCTTTCTAATGGTTATTACATTTGCCATTTAGGATTTCTGACATGGTGACATGTGGTATCTCCGAAACAACATGCCATGTGTAACCACATCATTTGTTGATAGGGTGCCACATCATACCACGTGTTACAACGTCAACAACCCCAAATGATAGATGTAATAAGCATCATAAGGGGACTGAGATTTTTCAATTAAAATCATAGAGGGACTAAAAGGTTATAATTTAAAGTAGAGGGACTAAAAATGTATGTTTGAAAAATTAAAAGGACTATTCAGAGAATTATACCAAGAAAATAAATAAAATTCAATCACAAGATCCACAAGATGTGGTAAAAGACCTTTAAGAGGAAGAAATACAAATGGCATTTGAAACCAATCAATGATGGGATCATCCATTCAAGGTAGCACAGTCAAAGTTGGATCAAGTCCTAGCCATGTCTAGAGTTGGTTGACATATTCTCTAGGTCAATAGCATAGAATCCAAGGAACTTTGAGGCCATGTTTGATGGTAGAGATCAAATCTACCAGCTTAATCCTTATTGTATCTGGAACATCAAAGACCATCAACAGGAACATGTTGTTAATTTTGGTGATTATTGCAAAAGGCGAGAATGATTTAAAAAAAAATAACCGGGATGAGGAAATCCCTAAGTGTTCCTAAGAATAATCTTGAGATTGGATCTCCATGGGCCCTATAACTCACCCAAATCACAAGAATACTGAGTGAGTCCAAATATGTGGCTAAATTAGTTCCATATTCAGAGAGATAAATGGATAATTGAGGAAGAGATTATTGGCATTTAATAATCACGATGACAAAACATATTAGCATTGGAAGTCTGTTGTATCCTCTAACTACAAAATTATCTAACATGAGAATCTTATTGTCCCATGCTATCTCATTAAAGATGTTAGGATGCATCTCAGATTTCCACTTCTAATTAAATAATCAAACAATTTGATACAAAATATCCATAGGTATCTAGACCTTCAAGTTTTAAAGTAGCTTCGATTAGCCAAAGAATGTGGAATTATTGTGCAATCATCAATAATGATAGAGATCAGTTTGTATCCTTAACCTAATTTACATGGGTTGTAATTGGGCATATTTGCATGCATACCATTTAGGCATAAACATCTTTGTAGGAGCCCTGGAATTTTAGTTTTAGTTTTCTACATGTCCCAAATGACTGAATATGTTTAGACAACTTATTTGAAGTTTGTAGATTTTAGCAAAAGGGGTTGGTACAAAATTTTGATGAGGGGCAATGAGGTAATCTGATATTTTACTATAGTTAGTTACTATAGAGGAGCAAATGATAATTTCATATTTTACTCTAGCACTAAGGGCATCTTAAAAGAAAATTAAGTTATAAGAAGGATAAGGATGAGAATTATTAGCCAGAAAAAAAAAGAAAAAAAAGTGGGAGCTATTAAGAGAGAATAGACAAAAAAAAGTAAGAAAAAAAGGGAAGGAGAAGGGGTGGGGGGAGGGATTGCTAGAACTTGGAGATCTCCACGAATTATAGCTTGCCAAAGTTCATCGAGATTAGGATCCACCATAACTAGTAAGGATGGCCTATGGATTGTGAAGTTTTTATAGTGGTAACTACGTACAAGGAGGTTATATTTTTCCAGAAAATATTGCAGAATCGCCTTATTCTCAATAGTTTCCAAAACCTCCTTCTTGATATAGATAACCATTCTATCATTCATCCACCCATATCCCATTTTGTTGCGTAAGTCGGTCTTCACAGCATTCATTACTGCAAATACCCTCTTAACACTAGTTGTCACAACTAGCAAAACCAATGCCAACCCAATAAGGCAAGAATGATTGGAAAAATAACACATTTTCCTATTTCAACCATCTTCCTATCAAAACCTTTGAAGCCCCCAATACTTTGCAAAATCATCATCATGCAGCACATCATAAATAAAAGTAGCTAGTTGATCTTCAAGCATTATACATTCGGTCACCAAGAAGTCTTCAACATACATCTTTATAAAGATGGAGTAGCTTGTGGATTTTAAAATTTGGAGAACTAGTGCTTTGGATCAAGGTATGGCACAACAAGAAGTAACTCCATTCTAGCTTTTAGAAAGCGGATTTGCATATCTTGAGTAATCAAATAAATAACCTAACATTGGAATAATAATAATATCAATAACAAACATCAATAAAAGAATAAAATTAATAAGATTTATAAAATACTAATAAGTACAAAAAATAATTACCTCACAGAAAATTTCTACACAATAATGTCAAAAATGAGTATTAAATCGGTTTTCCTTCCTAGAACGGCCACGAATTCTCATATTATCTTCCATATTAGTCACCGGGATTGATTTTCCCTCTTAAAAAGATCCAACCTCCACCAAAAAATCTCCCAGCCTATCTCCCTAAAGTGTTGAAACCGAGCTTTCATAGCTTCAATCAAATGAATGGCTTGAACAATATTATGATCCTTTTGTTGCAAGGCAAGTGACAACTCATTTGCCATCCTCAATAAACATAGTTCATCAGTACACCACAAATAAAAACTGGTAATTCTCCAGGTAAATTATTTGATAGGGCATCAAATTATGACCATTTTCCATTTTGAGATTCAAACTTCAATTTGAATCAACATAATTGCCCAACTTCAATTCGTTATCAATAAAGGATCATTTCAGATTCCAGCCTATTTTTGATGATGTGATGTCTAAAATTCTTTATCAACAAGAGAGATAGAATTGTTATCAGAGCAGACAACATGTCATATATATGATATTAGAGAATTTTTAGCATGAACATCATCAAAAATAGGTTGGAATCTACTCGGTGACCACTCGGTGGAACAAAATTGATGTTGAGTAAACATTTTGATTCAAATTGAAGTTTGGACCCCAAAATAAAAAAGACCATAGTATGGTGCCCTATCAAAAAACTTATCCATAATTCTCCATTTTGTCAATCAAACTTGCCACTATACCTCTATTATAATTACAAGCACTATTATCATACACATTTGGAGTACCTCTTAAACTGAAGTGCGCATAGAGATTAGTTGAAGAATGGTAGTGTAATATGATCCCCAACGAGTATCCCATAGTTGTGCTAATATGGTATCTTGATTTTTTTTTTCTTTGCCACTAAGTATCTCTACTTTCTCTAATAGCTCAACCACTCTATAATGGTGATGTTGCCGAAGTTGGTCTCTACTTTGACATAACGCCAGTGGCATTAACAATCATATTGACATATTAGAAAAATCACTTATGATTCGACTGTTTTTAGCAACAACAACAATCATTAATTGGAGTTGGTGATCAAAACAATGGACATATTTGCATATGGATTTTCTTTTAAGATAAGTGCCTTCAAACCATTGAATTCAGCCCACATATTTAAGGCCCCATCTTATCCTTGCCCTCTTAGCCTTGAAAGAGACAACCCATGTTTGGCAAAATAGGAAATTAATGGCATTCTTTAAAGAATTGGTAGAGATAGCAAACACATGAACCACATAGCAAGGAACCATTCTATCACATGTCCATTCTTATTCACATATCACAAACCAACTCCAACTTGTTGCTTTAGTGAGGCATCCCATGCTTCATCAATTATAAGGAAAAAATAATTATTCCCAATACCATCAATAATAACATGTGTACTCTCCATTGTATAAGCATTTGTCAACTCCTTTTGAACCTTTGGGGAGTTTTGATTGGCTGCCCTCCAAACCTCTTCATTTCGTAGACTATATCACTTGAGCAACTCGATAAAATTACCCTTGCTCAATGAGTTTGAGGACTCATCCTTTCTACAAAAAGGTAAACTTACTCAATAGAGAGTCACATCAAAAACTGTCTTTAAACGAAAACTATATACAACCTCTATCTCATGTAAGTGTGCAACCAATTTGTGTGACACACTCTGCATCTAATTTTGGAAGTTCTGAATTGTACTATGGCATCATTATGCATACTATTCATAGCACCAACATGTTCTCGGAATTTTTCTTATGTTTTTTTCCAATTATTGAACACCATATTGGTGAATGCATCTTCTCCTATTCGGCTTCCCCCACTTGGCTTAAAAAGATAACACCAAAAAAAACGCCACATCTTTCATCATGTTATACTCCAACCACATTTTTAAAAAGGGGTAAAAGTATTAAGAGTTAGTGGGTTGTCATTCATGTTGATTAACATGCATATATACACATACTACAAGCACGAAAACACAATATAGGCACCTTAATAACCCCATGGATGTATATTATAGAATCCCAATAAGTGGAGGGAGTCCAAGGAAATGAAATAAGTACAATTTAGTGATGTAGGCTTCATAATGTGATTATAAAGATGACATGAATCCCTATGTGATTTTGGTAAATTAATTTTATAGTTAGAGTGGTTAATGAGTTTTAAATTTTCTAACTTATTGGATTGCGTTGGTTGAATATATGGATCAAGTTGATGTGTTCATTTGAGTCTACTACCACTTCTTTTATATAATTAAATGGAACACCATTTGATTTATGCTTCTACACATATGAAATGTACTATGTATTGAATTGCAATTACTTTAAGTGAATACCTATGATTATGCGCATTAGATTTCACTTTCTTATAAAATTAAAGAAGGCATTATGATTGATTTGCCAAAGATTTGCAAATCACATGTATCACTTAAATTTTAGACTAAAAGAATAAACACATAGCAAATGTAGATAAAAAAATCATTTATTACCTACTAGCCATTGGATCACATGCATGTTATGTAATTGTTATCACATGATCCTACGATGATGTTTGAAAAATGAATCTTGCATTTGCACTGTATATGTTGTGTATCTATACTTGCATGTATTGAAACTTAGATCGCATTATATTATTGATGATTACTTCTTATATTATTAGATTTATTGATTATTTATATTCACTAAGTTTCAAACTCCTATAAAGTGCTAATGTTTTTAGATACTGCTAGTAAAACTGAAGTTCAGAAGTCTAATTGTTTATATATGGAGTCAAATGGAATAAAAGTCAGTCTTTGAGCTCAGTACACTTTCACTCATTTCATTTTGCACGTGCAGTTATAAAGGAAATATTTGTAACCAAACTTGTAAGTTTTTAAAAATCTATTTAGATCTCTTAGAATAGATTAACTTAATATGTAATAGATTAACTTAATGTGTAATCATGTTGATGACCCACTCTATAGGGTTTACCGTATAAACAATAAATGTTACATACTGCTTATAGTAAATGTTCAAGGAATGACACAATTAGGGTTGGAAGCGTAAAAAGGAGATCCCATAATATACCCATGGGATGTTATGACCATAAAGCCAATAACCATGGTAGAACAGGGTTGTAGCTCTATTTCTGATAATGAATGAGATGTGGCTCTATAAAACAAGAAGGCTATTTAGACTTTTATTCTAGAAGAAGGATTTCTTTCATGAGTGGGTATGGTGGAGTTCAAAATTTTGGTTGTTCTTGTCGTAGTTGAATTGAATAACCATGAACCAGCACTATTAGGTTTTGGAAGAAAACTTTCACCACTATTTGCCCATGAGGGTATTGTTAAAGACCATAAGGTTTAGAATTCTCTACCCCACTTGACCCCCAGGATTTGCAAATTGCCTCCAACTGATCAATTGATACATATATTTCCATAATTATGGCCCATACTAAATGAAGCCTCTTTAAATCTGATCAATCAATTGGGTGACCTACTTAGGTATTTGAACACTAACATTCAATTCATTAATTGGAATAAAGGAAAGCACCAAATTAAAGAGGATTAATTTTCCCCTAAGTGATAGGAATTTAGTCTTTCATGATGCCAATCAGACTCTATCACAAGGATGAGTTTTATCCAGTCTTAATGAGAAAATAGCGATGGAATAGTTTAAGGTAATAACTAACAATGATTTAGGAATATAGTTGGACCTATCTAAGTATAAGCAAGTCTTTTGAAAGTTCATAGCAAGACTTGAAATACCTTTGAGCATATAAAGAATAAGTTTAATAATTTCTAAGTCTTTGACGTCTTCCCTTAGTCCAACAGTCAATATGATGAGGTCATCAGTATATTGAAAGTGACATATGCTTTCCCCATCTCTTGAGGGGAACCCCATAAAGGACCTGAGAAGCAAGCATGTATGTAAACATAAAGTTGAGGATGCTAGTGGCTAGCACTAAAGTTAATTAGGAAATCTTAGTCGAGCCATATCTCAGTTGATTAGGAATTTAATATTACTAATGTTATCGAGGAGCATCTTTTTTTGGATATTAAATACAAGTCCTTGATGGCAATGACATTGTTTACACTACATCTACCTTTGATGAAGAAAAGATAGGTAATATCCACTAGATAATTCATCACTTTTCTTAAGTGGGTTATTGAAATCTTGGAGATGATATTAAGAGACAAATTAATGAGACTAATCAGACGGTAGTCCTTAACTCTATTGAGGGTTTCTACCTGGGGTATAAGGGTAATATTTGTCTAATTAATTAACTCTAGATTACTATTTTATTGTAGAAATCATCACATTGCTTAAAAAGCTCACCTTCTATAAAAGTTCAGTGCTTCTAAAAGAAAAATAATGGGAAAACCCCGACAAGGGTCCTTCTCAGCTCCAAACTCAAATGTGCCTTTTTTATTATTTTGTTAAGAGAGAAGGGAGCCTCCAACTGAGAAAGATATTTGGTTTACGTGCAAGTAGTTTAGACCATTTGAGTTTTATTTGGAATGTCCACTTGGAGCCAAGATTTTATGTGGAAGTATATACTAAATGTCTCACTAATCTTATCGCCTTCCTCGAGGCTGACATCATTGTGTCGGATGTGCTAGGAATTAGATTGCAGTTATGATGATCATTAGCTACCACGTAGAAGAATCTGGTGTCAGCATTTCCTTCTTTGAGCTAGCTAGGTGAGACATGGTCAATGTTTCCAGTGTAATTCTTGTTGATGTAGAATGGAATCAAGGTTCAAATGTGGAGAAAAATCTTTCTCCGCCCATCTGTAATGATATATGAAGATTTTTCACAATATCCAATGCGTTGAATTCTTGGAGGATTGCCTTCTCACACAAAGTATAGGAACCAAGATTAGCATTAGTCCATTATCATAGCCTAATCATAAGGCAAGGCAATTTTTTAGGTATGTTGTAGGCCCCGTTTCTTTTAGGGGTTTACTTGTCTTACTATGCCTTAATAAGATCCCCTAAGTAATTCACCAAGCACTAGGATAATTCAAAATCCATAGGGACAAGGTCAAAAGATATGCTACCAAAGACCGGTAAATCAATATATGAAACTAGAATTTCAAGAGACTTGATTGGTGGACTTTGGCATCAGAGAAATAACATTAATTCATGATTGATAAAGAATCGATCTATCATACATGATCTAATTTCCCATTAGTCCACATAAATCTATGATCGAATATTAGGGATTTAGAAACATTGAGATCTTGGATAATACCTTGGCACAAGGTTAGGACTCTCTATGTTTGTCCTAGGTTCAGCATGTAGCATTGAAATCTCCATTATGACCCAAGGGAGTGATTATTACCACTTGCTAACTCGTGTTTCATTCTAGAACTTTGATTTCAGGCTTTGAGAGTTCGGTCTATAGGCTAACGTACATATTTATGGTGATTGTCAAGTAGGTTAGTAAAGACCACAGAGAGATAAAAGGATATAGCATGAGACAGCTACCCTCTAACTTTTGAACTATTCCAACCAATACTAGTACCCCTCCTTTCCTCCCCTCGAGAAACCATAGGCTGGTATATGGTAGCAATAAGCAAGATAAGTGCCTGCAATAATCCTCCAAATCGACTAGTTGTCATCTGCAAGTTTAGATTTCCTTTATACACAAAATGTCTACATGTTAATCATCTAGAAAAACCTTGGTTGGTTGACCCAAACCCCCCTTAGATGTCCACATCATAAACTGTTATTTTCTAAATTTTTATTTATATGGTTTGTATTACCAAATATCTTTCATTTCACTTATATGGACCAAAGCCAACCAAATTGACAAATATGAATACTATACTGATTTTTTTTAAATCCATGCCTAATATATTAGAAAAAAAAAAATTAAAATATGTACTAAAGTTGTTTATGTATATTTCCTACTCCCGAAGAAAATTCTCACATTTTTTTATAATTTACATATGTTTCCTGCTTTGAAGAAATTTCTCGCTTTTTCATAATTTTATATAGCCATGAGAGAGACCCAATTCCAACTCTAATTAAGCATTAAGATTTTGTATAAATGAATTAACTAAATAGTCTCATATTGTCTGAAGGAGAGAGATCCTTGATTTTATGTATGACTTAGATCTAAACATATCAGAAGCCTTTGAGATATCATATTATACTAGCTAAAAGCAAAACTATTTCTCACATAGCTTAGGTAAGGCCACTATAAATAGTATCTAAAGCTTGATCCTCTCTAGTACATTAGGAAAATTTCATGATTTATATCTTGTGGTGTGATTTGTGTATTTATTTGAGGATGAACCAAAGAAAACCTAAAAATGCCTAAATAACATAATTTCAATTATAATTAGGTTTAAAATTATGACTTGAATTTGAATATGTGACACTTTTTACAAGATAAAACTACGAAACTTGGAAATGGAAAGCAAGCAACTCATGTTGATTACCTAGATCGATCTCTATAAACCACCCCCCCCTCCTTTTTCTTAAAATGTTGGCTGTTATTTTGAAAACTTTTCTCATGGTAATTAGACATTTAACTCAATTTGCTTGGACTCAAATTATGAAATAACCAAAATATCTCTAATTTAAATTTTTAATCCAAGATTTTTAAAAAATATTATCCTTTTTTTTTTCCTTTCCTCTCACGTTATGTTGATCCTCCTCTTGATTTACATAATTTTTAAATTTTTATATATTTGATTGGTAAATCTTTTTTTAAAGATTTATATAACAAAAAAACCAATAAAATTTTCAAATAGTAGATATAATTTAGGAGAAAAAACTCACAAATAAAATACTTCTTGTGGATGTTTGCATATAAGAAAAAAATCTTTTATAACTTAAAAAATAATGATGATGATGATGATGATGATGATGATGATGATGATTAAAAAATATTTCAAAAATGATTTAAGAGAGGCAAATATAATGGCCATCTGGATGTGTGAATGCTTGTCCCTTTGTTAAGAAATTGCAACAATGGTAATGTTATTTTTACTAAATAGGATTACCGAATAGGTTTCCCAAGTGACGTGGATGCTACATTGGCATTTCTATCAACATCTTTGTCATTCTCCCTCTCCAATTTATTTAAAAAAATATTTAAATTTCTCTTTAAACCCTTAATTGTAAATGGTAAACTGATAACTCCTTTCCTAAACCATAAATTATAAATCGTAGAGAGTTTATGGTTTACTGTTTAGGCTTTAGGCCTTAGAATTTAGGGTCTAGAGTTTAGGATTTAGTATTTAAGGTTTAGGATTTAGGGTTTACTATTTAGTATTTGGTTTATGATTTTTAGGATTTTAGATAGGGTTGTATAATATTTTATAATTTTTAGAATTTATGGATTTATACAGTTTATATTTGAAGTTTATGGATGAAAGAATGACATGAATGCCAAGCTATCATCCGCATTGTCACGCCCCTACCCAAAGCCAAGTATGTGCCAACAGCCGCGATACCTAAAGTAGGTGATGAACAAGTTCACCACTCCAAGACATCGCTAGGCTACTAATATCATGTTAACAATTTTCTACAAAACAAAAGAAAATAAAAACATAGGGATTTCCTCAAACCATCAAGCTGACAAGGTTTATACGTGAAATAAATTTAAGTACGAAGAATACATAAAGTTTACACAACAAAGATAAAAACACAAATCCCAAAACACCCTTTGTAGGTCCCTTACTACAGTACCAACAAAAGTCAACCTACGTGTAGGCAAACCGAGATACTGAAGAACTGAGCACAATAATAAGATAAGTTAAGTGGGCAGGCCTGAAAAAAATATAAAGGAGATATTATGAGTAACAAAGTTACCCAATGAGTGGATAGGCAATAAGCAAAATAAATAATTACAAGTAAAAAAAATAAAGAGAAATTGTTTAAAGGATCCCTCTATCTTTTCCACCTGAGCAAAAGATCCCTTGAGTTTTACATATCCGTATAAAATCCTTGCTTTTTGAAAAGTGGAGTTTTGAGTCCAACTCCAGGCTAATGGGGTTAAATTTGATGGGAATTGACAACAATGCCCTTACATAATAGTAATCAATTTCCAAAAAGTATTAACAGTTAATGGATAATGTCAAATAATTTTGTCATTCAAGAAGGCTTTGGGAAACCGTTCCTCTTTTTTGTGAGCTCCTTTTTGCTAGCCAGAGAAAGATTGCATGCCGGAGTAGTCAATCTCGTGAAAAGATATAGAGGAAAGAAGAGAAGAAGAGCGACGTTGTTTGTAGTTGGTTTTGGGTGACCCAAGATTAGAAGAGCGAAAGAAGGGGCCGGAGCGAAAAAAGGCAAGGGAGAAGCAAATTCACAAGAGAGACAACCTACAAATACCCCCGTGGCCGAGAGGTATGAAGGCCCGGTGACATCTATTGCCGGTCGACACCCACTTTTTTTCCCAAAGCAATGCAATCTGAGCAAAATGGTGTTGTTGTGCCCTAATTCCAGTAAAAATTAACAAAAGATAATATTTAACTTTTTATTTTCATGTAGTTTGTGTTCAAATTCTGCAATAATTAGTCAAAATGGCAATATTGTTGTTATCTTTTTTTGTCATGAGGAGTCAAAAAGGCAATGTTGTACACATCTAAGATCATTGTGCAAAGTTCAATTGTTTCATTGTTTAATGGATTCTAGTAGAACACCGAGTCTCAAAGGAATTCATATTGTGTTAATGTATCCATGTTCAAATTCTATGCATATCTCCATTTGTTGTATGCAATTTATCCATCAATTCTTTAGAGACAAGAACTTGTTAACATAAAGTGGGTTAACAGAGGATGATAGTGTGTTTGAAGTCAGATTCCAATTTTCCCTTGAAAGCATATAATTGGAATAATGTAATTTCATAATCTTGTTCATTTTTCACATGACTATGTGTAGTTATAACATATGAAGTAGACATTATTGTGTTCTTTTATAGTATCAACAAAATTTGAAGGCTTACTTAGTATATTAGTATGTGTACAAGAGTTTTTGTTTACTTTTAGTATTTTATTGAAACCTTTTGTAGAATTTTTCATCTCTTGACTATAAGGAAATCCTTTGTTTGTGCAGATAAGAGGAGAGAGTCTGGGAATTTCTTGAATGGCCAATATTACTTAGCACCACTTGTGTCGACCCTCATGGAAATAAGGGAGAAGATGACCCGCAAACATTGGGATATACTTCAAATGACTCCCTTTAGCCATTTCATGTACTTGGAGCTTATAATACAAGAGCAAACTATATTGGATGTGTTGATGCAAGTATTGAATGAAAGGACGAAAAAGGTTCAAGCTAGGAGAAAGTCATTTGCAATTCAGGCTAGAGGATGTAGCATTTATATTGGGCCTAGGTTGTGATAACGAGGCCATAGAGTTCAAACGTAAAGAGGAATGATGCGCACTTGAGGAGTAGTTCTTCATGAAAGGAGTAGACAAAAATAGGGACTGTCTAACGCATACTTTAATAAATTTAGTGGATAAGAAAGAAAGAGACAAAGAGAGGAGTTTTGTCAAACTACTTCTAGTGTACATCTTGGGATCATTTCTTTTTCCCACATCATCATGTGCAGCACCTTCTTAGTTAGTCTATTACATGAATGATTTAACCAAATTGGACCAGTACGCATGGGCACAAGCAACCCACAAATGGCTTATGGATGATGCACCTGCTGCAGCTGCACGAGTGAAGCTTAGGTGTGCGGGGAAGCCATCTGTGATAGTATACCTGGGAGGTTGTGTCATTGCACTGAATGTTTGGTTCTCCGAGGTAATAGGTACTGGAAAGAAAGTGAGTTTTGGGAAAACACCAAGGATCCTCTGCTACGGGAAAAACAGTTGCAGAAAATAAGGCTGTGTCACTGCACTACTGGAGTCACTCAAGGGAAGAGAAGTAAGTAAATATAGAATTGTTGGTTTAGAATTTTATGTAATTGTACAAGAATCTGCACAAATGTTCATATTCATATGTATGTAGACCAACTTATGCGATTAACTTTAACCTATGTACAATTAAAATAATTTTAGAGCAAACTATTTATTACCTTTCTAATATGATCTCTAATGTACAAACAAATTTATATTACTGCCTTTTTATTTTTCAAGTATTAAATAAAATTTTAATAATTCATTTGTTGTTATGGGCCTGCTTAGTCCTTCATTGCGAATGTTTTCCTTTGGATTATAAGTTTCTTTAGTTAATGATTGTTATATTTTCCCAGTTTTTTGGCTTGGCGCTAGCCAACCAGGCTGAAGTTGACCTCATTGGTCTTGGAAGAGCCATGTGTACGAACACATAAAGAAACTTGGTGGATTTGGCTACTGGTGTGCAAGCATCAGGCTTCAATAAATCGAGGACAGCAAAGGCCTCTCTCATAAAGGATTGACAAAGTCGCAATCATTCTGTCTCATCTAGCCTAGACAGGTAGGCTACGGACGATGAGAAATTCATGTTGGTGCTCAATGAAATGAAAGCACTCAGATCAATAGTTAGTAAACTTGAGGTAAAATTGAATGCACCTAAGAAGACTATGGATTAACTGGCCGACTTAGAATTGGAATTGGAATCTAAACCTTTGCAAGGAGAACCCTCTACTCTACCCCGAAAATGAGTAAAAAAGGTTGCCCTCAAACCCCATAAAGGCCCGGATGATGAACTTGTAGAGGAGTCCAAATATAAGAGACCCATCACTCGTGCTGCATTGGCAACAAAGGCCCATGGCCTACACCTGGTCTTCCCAAAAAAGCTACACCAGCCAAGAAAGGGAAAAAAAGAGCTGCATCAACACAAACCCCTTCTGAGTTCACTATAGTCATTAAAGAAACAATCAACGACATCGGTAAAATAATAGAGTCCTTTACAACTTTGAATGAAAAGGAACTACTGACCGGCAATGATTCTGTTATGACCTTATTATCTAAACACAGTTAGGGTGACAAATCAGAAACTGGTCAGGGTGACAAATCAGAAACTGGTCTAGGTGCCAAATCGGAAAATAGCCCCAAGAAGATAGCATCATAGAAAAGTAGATAGTTAAACCTGATGTACGGGTTAATTTCATCCCTATCCCCCCTCCCCAAAGGAACGGCCTGCAGGTTTCGCACACCTCGATCAGTTGGAACAGATGACTCTGTCTATTTTTCTCAATACCTGAATTGACAGGTAAGAGCTATCTAACTTTGAAATAGTCCCATTAGTTTGAAATAGTGTGCAATATTGTTGTCTGTTCATGTGTGATTTGCCATTTGAAGTTCATATATTTCATGCTTATATGCCATCATTATTACAAAACCAAGTGGTATCTCTATAAGCATTTAGTTATTTTGATTGCAGTTTACTTTTACCATAATCTATGCTTCAATTTAGTTACTGGGTCAATTTCTTCGTTAATGGTGTATTTACAGTTAACATATGTTTGCATTTGATGATTTTGTTTCAGATATTAATCGCACATAAATTGCCTTCCCCACTTATACCAATACAATCGTTTGGGTCAAGGGCTACTGAACATACTTGTCATACACATTTGTATGCATTTTTTTATGGCAAGCAGTTGGTGCCGGATGATGTCATCGATGTTTTCATCTAAATATTGCTAGATGATATGAAGAAGCACCCAAGCCGTTACAAGAAATCTACTACCATTACTAGACCGCATATCCTCACCTTATCCAAACAAAAGTGTTCCCCCAAGGGCTGGATGACTTGATTGCTCCTGTTGTATGTGATTATCCCAATGTGCAAATGATGCTTATGCCATTTGTGCTTAACAAGCACTACAACATTGTCATGCTGGACAAGACAAAATACATTCATTATTCCTCACTTGCAAGCATTGTATATGATGAGCCAGCAAATGCTATGGTAATCTCTAAACTTTGATATCATAGTCTATTTTGAGTTTCCATTTGCATAATTTGGTTTTCATCTTGCTTGTAGCATGCATTGTTTGACATGTACTTACAACTAAAGCTAGACATTACCGAAACAAAGTCTTACCATCTGTCACATGTGCGAGACTATCCACAATAGAGGAAAAATAGTGTGGATTGCTCCGTCTACATCATGCGTTTCATGGAGCAAATATTACATGGAGATCAACTCAATCTTCCCCATGGTGATGTCCCATAGGTACAGCTGCAATATACTGCACAGATATTAGCAGAAGATATTGCCCGCAACCCACTAAAGAAGGATGATCCCCATCCCATCTCAAATGAACACATCAAAGATGATGAAATCTCTGCAGAACCAAATGAGAGTTTCATTGTGACAACAGATTCTACAAAATCGCAAGCTACAAAGCCACCAAAGCTAGATGCCACTTCAATGCCTTCCACAGATGTAGATGCCCATGAGACCGCATTAGATGATTGCCTCGGGACTACAGATCAATAAAAGAAAGGATGTTTATGGTCATTTATGTGTCTTGTATGTGAATGAAATTTTGTGTATTGTTTTTTGTGTACACAACTATCGTACTTCGTCTATAATCATTGGATTGTACGTAAACTAGTTCTACAACTGTTTATCGAACTCATACTTTATCCATAATCATTGGTAGTTCGTTACTATCTACGAATATTGCTTGTCATTAAATGAATACCTTCATAATTTTATGAACAAGTTTAGAATTGTTCTTTACCATTTATATTTTGATGGTATGTATTGAAATATGACTCGCTAGCATCATATTTTTATGAACAAGTTTAGTATTTATTCATCACTGTCAATATCAAGCTATTGTGCTCAAAAACATTCTACCATTAACCTTCATAAGGTGAGATGTTCTACTACTTCTAAAAAGAAATGTTTAACTTTTGTTACATTTTTTAGTCGTCGATAAATGCATTATAGGTAGCTCTATTATGCCCAACTTCATGCCAAATGACTGTAACATAGCTCCCTTACATTGAATTCTTGTGATTCAATCCTCCTAGGTCTTGGGCGCCTAGATCTTTTCTTGTGAACCACGGGACAAAGTTAAGTATCCCATTTCTCACATTGTTGGTGCCAATCATACCGTATGTTCATTACCTTGTACCTATGACAAGTATGGATTAGACCTAATGTAAACAAAGATGTGTGGATTCTGCATGTAGTATAACAATACTAAAGCCAACGGCTTTCGTAATCATATAGTAACTGACACAACTAAAAAATTTTATAATGTAATAAACACATAATTAATATAATAAAGAATAATCAATAATATTAATGACACACCCCTTGCAAGTGCGTACCGCAAGTGCACGGGTTATCAAGGTAATAAAGTACCCTGGTGAGTGGGTAGTCGTATCCATAGGGAATAGTGCTCGAAAACACAAGTATTGTTATTTAGCTATAGTGAAGATGATTCTAGAGTGGTGTGAACAATATCAATGCAAATAGAAATAAAGTAAAGAAGAAAAAGACGCAATGAAATGATAGGAGAGGCAATCGATAGAAGGTGGGGTGCCCAGACATTACTCTCCCTAGGACTATTGTTTCAAGTGTAAGACTACTCACTATGTATCCTAACTGATGTTTAATGAGTCATGGAATCCTTAAACACATGGTCTCAAACCTAAGCTTAACCATGACTAACCCTACACTATGTCCTGGTGGAAAGGAATAATCTTGACGCCTCACACTAGTGTGGGGTTGCAAGAAGCTCTAGGGACTCCAAGTGATAAACCCTATCCCCTAATATAGATCTAATCCTTTGGTCCAGGCGAAAGACCCCTAGTCACAATTAAGCCCCAACACTAAGGATTACTTCAACGCTTCAATCTATTACTTGCACAACTAAGCCCCAGCGGAGTTTATCTCTTAGCACTTCACTCTATCATGACCGCAAAGAACTCTTGTAACGTGTAGGTAGGATAAATCACATCGGAAGGGAAAGGAGACGTTCCGCTACCTCTCGACTCACCATCTCGACCCTCTCCAACCTTGCTTTGTCTAACCATTATGGTGTATCACTCATCCACAAATATTACCAAGATAGATTCTCAACCCTAGTGTCACTCTAAGGGAAAATCGATTCAACAAGCATTCAAGGTTGGAACTCAATTAAAACATCAATTAAAGAAACATAATGAAAGGTTAATGAAACTAAAATTATCCTAGGGTTTTACAAGTCCAAGCACCCACTAGGGGTTTAGCTCTCCATGGAGCAAGATACAATCAATAGTGAAATCGAATGTAAAAGCATGCAATCTATAAGTAAAACCCCCTTGTAGTCCTTATCGATGGTCTTGTGGAGTAGCCTCGTTTTCTCCAAGGGTTCCCTCGTCAAGCCTAGGGCACACCTTGCCGAATTGATGCTGATGAAAGCTCCCCCAATAACTATCTTCCAAAAGAACGTGGTGTCAAAGGTCGTAGAACCACTCTCAAGACCTAGCCAAAGCTTCTCTAAACCCTAGCCGCAAGCGCCTCCAAAGGTGGGGAAAATACAGGAAAAAGATCTCCTAAAACATCTGAAATCGCAGCTTAAATAGGGCTGGAATTGGGCATCCACACGGGCATGTGGAATTTTCACACACCCGTGTGAATTTCCAGGAATTGAATTTCTGTGAGCTGTGAACAGTAACTGCTGCAGTAATTTTACTGCATTGATTTGCTAAAATAAACTGCTACAATGCTTCGCCAAAATACTCCCGAATCCACATTTTTCATCGAGGCCACATGAATGGGTACACATCCATGAGATAGATCGTGTTGCGTTTTCAATAAAATCACATTTGACGAAGATCTTGCTAGTATCGCACAAGTCGGAAGGCATGAGTGTGACTGCCTTTGTGCCCCTCCAATTTGTATGTTCTCTCGAGCATAATGGAGGTTGGCACACACTCACATGTCTTTGAGCACAACTTGTGTCTTCACATTTGTTCAATCCAAGACTTCATCAAAAATTGCATCCACGATCTACTTTTGGTTCCTTTCTTCCACTATTGTCTCCATAATTCTACATGCACAAAAGAACACAAATATACATGCATAAGCGATAAAATCTAAGAAAAGTAATGCTCAATGTAAGAAAAAATACTTCATATTACTAATACACAAGCACTTATCAATTAACTAGGAAAGACAAATACTAATGATAAAACTTTGAAAGTAATCTAAAACCCTAACAAGTAATCAACAAGAGTGATAAGTATACAAAAACATAAAGTTGAGGACACCTAATGGCGATCCTGAATGAATAAACTATTCAACAATATAGTTAGGAAGCAAACCTAATCGAGTCAACCATGTTGCACACAGGAAGATGGTCGTGCCTCTCTTATCCATGCATCAAAAGATTCAACAATGTTTGAGTACATCTCACCCCCATCGGCATCCCAAAAATAAGTAATTACACCAATGCTTCAAGTCTAATTTTTGGAACAACCAGTTATGGGCCTGCGCCGAGGTGAGTAAGAGTTTGTTTACAACATCGTCATATTCGGAAGATGTGCATGCATATGCTACACATACAATCAAGCTCCAACACTCATCTTTCAATACCCTTCCTAGCTGGCTATTTGATTTTAAGAAGTTCGCTTGAAGAAGTCGTAGGCAGTATGCATGTGGAAAAGAAGGGTTCCTTGGCAATAGTATTCACAAGCTCCTTGGATTGATCGGATATGAAGGTAACGATCTTGTTATAGTCATCTTTGCCATATAATGCATCACCTAATGTCTATATGAACCACGTCCAGTTGTCATCAGTCTCATTATCCATGATAGCAAATGCAAGTGGAATAATCCTTCATTTTCATCCTTCCTTGTTGCACCTAAGACTATGCCACCGTATCTCCAAAGTAAATGTGTTCCATCAATAAATAGCATGGGTCTGCATCCCTTTCGAAATCCATCAAGAAAAGCACAAAAACAAAAAAAAAGCTACATTTAAATCGCTCACCATCCTTGTCAATGATCACAATGCTTCCTGGATTTATTTCAACTAACTTTCCCGCATACGATAACAACAAATCATAGCTTGTTATATCACTTCCATGGAGAATTCCTCTTCCTAACTCTTTACCCATCCAGGCCTATTTGTATGGCAAATGAACAACTTGTTCACACAATAAATCCTATTGTATATCCATTGCATGGTATTAAGGACAATCCTAGAGTTTTTGTATTACATGCCTACTAACCCATTTCTTTGATGCTTTTAGATGTGACGTTATGCCGATACCTCCACCACAATATGCACCCCTTGGGCTATTTTGATTCTAAACATTGGCAGGTTGCCATCTCTTCAGTCATGGACACGTCATTCACAACCATCGGCAGCATATGTCACAGGAACTCTTTCTTTATCATTTTTTATGAACTAAAAGTTAAAATTTCACTTGATAGCATGGTCACACAAGGCTTCCTTGAACTGTGTTGCACTTTCATAACATTGACCAACTGCGAACATGTCGGGTTCAAAATTGCTTGAAGAGTTCGACATTGCTCTCCCAGGCAAACTGGATAACGGTATAGGGGCATTGATTAAATGCAACGCTTTGTGACAAAGACTCCCTAATTACATCAATATGAATGCTAAACAGTTACTGACATATGTAATTATTATTGTCTAAAATTGAATTGAAAATAACATATGTAAACAAAAACTTCCATAAATAAACATTTGGCTAATTATAAAGACTTTAGCCTCAAAACTTACACATAACGAATGATTTCTAATGAGAAAATAATGCAAAAAAACATGTATAAAGATGAATTTACATGAAATAGTGAGATTGAGAACACCATATAAAGAAAATAAACACTAATTGAATATGATCATTGCTATAATACTGATGACATAGAAGAGCCCTCTGTAATTCCATTGTCAATCTCGACTATTATGTCCACCACATTCTTGTTAAACATATGGTGAATGTGACACATCCACTGGAAGTCGCTTTTTGAGCTAATGCAAGACATTGTCTTTGTTCATCTGGCATTAAATACTTCACCCTTACATGGGTAGCTTCAAGGTTCCACCGTTCACATATTTCCTCTACTATCGACCCCCATGTAGTTAATACAGTAAAGTGTAATACATAACCCTCTCCCTTATGCCGTGCAATACTGTAAAATGTATCCATCCCTGGATCAACAAAAACTAACGTAGGTAAGATAAGGATTAAAATGTTCATTAACATATACATCATAAGTTACACAAAATAAACACCACTACAAGACGTTTGTTTGCGCTTTGTTCCTACTGCAAGCTTCCTCCCCCTGCCAGTCTTCTACACCTACGCCATGATCGACTTTCCTCCCCACTAAGTTAGTCTTCAGATTGAGAAGAGATTGACTCCATTCTTATAAAAAGCTTGAGTATAAAAGCAATGGGAACAAGAAGCTTCTTCTACAAGACAACAAGGTCAAACAACCATACTTTGACACTTTGCGCCATTTTTTCTTCCCTTCCCTCTCAAAAGCATGCAAGGGTATTTTTTTGGATTTTCAGAATATTTCATGGATCAAAGTAACGGCAGGGATAATGTGGAAAGGGAATTAAAAAAGAGGGACTGAATAGTATAGACTTTTGTCAAAAGGACTAAACGGTATATTTGAAAAGTTTTAGGGACTAATAAATAATTTACTCATAAATAAACTAGAAAACATATTTTTAAATACCAAATATTGAAGAAAAACTTGAACAACAACAAAATTATAAACTAATTCTAAAGGTTTGCCAAAGATTTAGCTTGAACCTAGCCGTGGCCATGGCTAAATTCGGGCCCACTAGGGTTGCTACTCTTGGCGTTGGCCACTGAGATTATGCACGTGGTGAATCATGATATCCCAGTTCTACTTGTGGTATCCACCAATATTCCCTATTAGGTTTTCTCCGTGCCTCCTAAATGGGTTAAAATACAAAAGTCACTCACCCCGCCTCTTAATAGGCCAAACCATGAGGACCCCTACTGCCGTAGGCAGAGCTCTAGGCTCCCGTCACCAATGAAATCATCATACTATCACAAACAAAATTTATATAAAATCTCAAGAGAATACATAATAAGTAAGCCCTTGTTCAAATTGCTATTAAATATCCACTTTGAACCAAAATAGCATTTTAAGCATACTAGACAAAATGGTTCACAAAATATATATATATATATATATATACATAACAAAGCAGCAACAAACTATCTTTTTTAAGCATAATAAGGTAAAGTAAAAATCCACTCACAAGCTTTTGGCTAAAAAAATAGAAAAAAATCTTCTATTCCTCCACAGGTGCCTTGCCTTTGCTAAGGTCTCGCCATTTTAAAAAAACTGAAATGAGAGACTTACGGATTTAGCCCGAATAGCAAGTGTAACATGCATCTTAGCTCTAGATGTAATGCATGAAGGGCTATGAACTTATAGTTAGTTGAAACTTATCTAAAAAGTTCAACCAACCAATAGTCTTCAATAACCTTGGCTAAGTAGCTCAACAACACCCCAATAAAGGTAAATGAGCTCAAGTTGGACTAAGATTTCTTAAGCCAACCTCAAGTAGTTTAAACTAGGTCAAAACAACACTTACAAAATTTCGGTGTTATAGTAGAAGTTACATTAACTCTAATCCCTGAACCTAGCATATAATCACCACTAGAATTCTAATAATCATAACTCAATCCATACTTATGATCATTCTATTTTCACATCTTAAAGCAATTCATTAAACATCACCAAAATATAATAGCAAGTCCAAGAACAATTCAAGCATAATACCTAAGTCTTCTATGAAAAGCATGAAAATGCTACCTTACTTACATTCCTCCCAAACTTCATATCAACTTTACAAAATCTCACAATTTGTGAAAGAGGCATTCACAAAAGACCATCAATAATGCAAAAGTCATTACCAATCTCAATTGTTAAAATATGAATTCAACTCACCCATAAGCAAATGCTTGTCAATTAAACAAATTTACACATACAGCAGCCACATTGAGCATGTAAGTACATTTATATCATTACATGTACCTATGTGTGCAAACAAAGCAACCAAATCTTTCATTCAAGTTTTTTAATATACCTACAAGGCATACATACCATCAAATAGTCACATGCACAAGCCTATAATTATTCAAATTTTTCATGCACTTAAGTCAAGAACAAATTCCTTAACAAAGTGTCATTACTCCCAAATCACCAACATTAACTTGACCAATATCAAATTCATTATCAAAAGCTCTTGAAAGTTGATTTCCATTTCTTAGGGGCATTATCTCAAAAAATTTATAGGCATTAAACAAGAACTTCCAAATTTAACATTATAGGTCTACTCCCAAGCTTAATATTTGCAACCTAAACAATCCCCCATTGAGCCTCCAAGGGAACTTTAATAATCACAATTAAGTCAAACATAATTATAGTCCAACATCATCATTGCTAGGGGTGTAAATGAGTCAGGCCACTCGTGAGATACTCAAGATTGGTTCAGTCAGTGCTCAAATTCGATTCAACTTTTCATTGAGTTGCTCATTTACTATGACGAGCCGAGCTCGAGCCCAAAAATACTCAACTCGTGAGGCTCGTGAGCCTAAATGAGATTTTATTTATAAAATATTAAATTATTTATATATAAATTACAAAAATACATAAGTATATAAACTATATTAAATTACTTATATTATCCTAAACTATTCAACCAACAAACCCTAACTCCCTAAGTCCCTAACCCTAATTGTAATTCCTCCCAACTTCCAAGTCCCAACTCCCAAGTCCCAGCCAGCCTCCCACTGTCCCAAGCCACGACTCTCACCCAGTCGGCTAGTCCCCATTGACCGTCGTAGCATCGCCCAAGCTTAGATTTATCTTCCAGTTTTCATCGACCTTGTCTCTACTGCTCTTGACCGCCGTGACGTCCCTCGCCGTGAGTACGTGACACTCTTTACCATCTCGCCATCCCGTATCAATCTTCCTGCAGTCGTCTCCTCTATACCTCGCTCAGCCTCACTTGCATCTCAGATCTTTGATTTTGTTCCCTAATCTTCCACAAATCCCTCAATCTATGCTCCCTTCTTCCTTTTTCGCCTGATAGCAAATCACAATGATCCACTCCCATAAGTCTCTCTTTCTCTCTTTGTTTTCTTTGAATCGATTTTTTTTCCCATCATGCACTTTTGCTTTTCAAGATGGCTTGGATGTGGATTCCTTGGTTTTATCAATGCAATTCCTTGAACTATTAAGTCTTGTTGATTTCTTTTTCCAAAATCAGATTTTGATTGATTGTAATGTGTGTTGCATTTGAACCTTAGATTACTAATCTGCATTGCTTTTTGGATCTTTGTTTTGTGATGATTTGTATGTGCATTTGTGTTTTGTACTGAAAAGTTTAACTTTTTGCATGATCTCATTCAGCAGATCTTGTGAGTTGTTGTTTCTATATTTTTATTATGCTTTGTTAAATTTTGTAATTCATTACCTTGTTGATTTTGATGAATAAAGCATGAGATTGGAAAAGAAAACTGCTACTTATTTGGACCATCAAAAGAGCCTTTGTGAAAGAATTGTTTATGGTATATGCTTTTGCTTGCAATTTACCTTCAATGAACTCATTATAACAAGTTAAATGCTTTTTGTACCAACCTAATTTTTTTTAGTTTTTCATGTAGATGTCATCTTGTCAAAATAATTCAATGACTAGTCCACTATTAGAAGATGAATGTTCTCCAAATGCTACCACCAATACCAACATTAATACAATAATAACAACAACAACAACAACAACAAATACAAGAGAAGAGGAGATATTTGAAAAGAAAAAAAAGCAAAAGACATCATCATCTATTTGGTTTGAATTTTTTGAAGTTATTCTTCCAAATGGGGAGAAGAAAGGACAGTGTATCCATTACAAGACTAAGCTCTCCATACTTGCAAGTGGTGCCACAACACACTTTGCAAGACATTTGAAGATGTGTTCATTGAGAAAAATTGTTTTAAGTCAACAAAAAAAGATTAGATTTTGAACAAGAAGAGAAGGAATGTGGTGGTATAACAATAACACCAGCATTTACGGATGGCAAATTGGACATGGGGAGTATGAGAGAGACAATTGCTCATTGGATTCTAATGCATGAGCATCCACTTTTCCATTGTTGAGGATGAAGGTTTTAACATGATGCAATAAAGGGGAATTTTGCAATGGGAAAAGATTTCTAGTGTCACAGTAAAGAAAGATCGTATGCTTGTGTATGAGAATGAAAAGAAGAGGTTGCTTGCATTGTTGAAGAATGTTAACAAAATCAACTTGACAACCAATATGTGGATGTCATTACCTCAAAATATGGAGTACATGGTTGTGACAAGACACTTTGTTGATGTTGATTGGAAACTATAGAAATGTGTTCTTAATTTTGTGCATCTTCAACTGCCTCTTCGTGGTATTGATATTGCTAATGCTATTTATAATTGTGCAACAGTTGCAATTGCCTTATAGGAAGTTGGTGCTTGATTACAAGACAAGGTAGAATTCAACTTATGAGATGCTATCAGTTGCATTGCAGTTTAAAGATGTTTTCTCAAGATACAAAGATCGTGATATCACCTATGATTGTTGTCCAAGCAATGAAGAGTGGGAAAAGGCAGAAAAAGTGTGTGAAATTATTCAAGTGTTCAATTCCACCACTAATATTATTTCTGGAAGTAAGTATCCTACTTCAAACTTGTTTTAAAATGAAGTTTTTCGTGTGAAATAAATATTAGAAAGAAAATATCAAGAAAGTAGAGATGGAGATAACTTCATTTTGACATGGCTACAAGTATGAAAATCAAGTCTGATAAATATTGGGGTGAATGCAATTTGTTGATGCCAATTGGTGCTATTTTGGATCCTAGGTGCAAAATGAGAGCTATTGAGCTTTCATTTCCTAGAATGTATCCTTCTTTGGAAGCATAAACTCATATTATTGATGTGAAAAATTGTTTGTATGAGCTTTAAAATGAATATCTTATTGAGTATCAATCCATTGGTTTTGAGGATAGTTCTAAAACTACATCAATTGGTTGCACAAGCAGTACTAGTCGTGCAAGTGGTTCTTCTTCAGTATGGTCTCAATTTAAAGCATTTGTGAAGACAGTTGTAACTATTACTCCCTACAAATCTGATGTGGATATTTATCTTGAAGAAGGGTGCTATATTTATGATGAAGATTCTGGCAAGTTTGACGCCTTGGAGTGGTAGAAGGCATATGTCTTAAAGTATCGTGTTTTATCTAAGATGGCTAGAGATATTCTTGCTATACCTATAACTACTGTAGCTTTTGAATGTACTTTTAGTGCCTGCAGATGAGTTATTGATTCATATCGTGCTTCATTGTATGCTGATACTGTACAAGGTTTAATTTGTGGAGGTGATTGGTTGTGTTGCCTTCATTGTGTGAAGAAAAAGAGAAAGGTACGTTTATTAAGTGTTTTGTTTTTACTTGATTTATATATATATATACACATAGTAACTAACACATATCAAGTTTCTTTTAATAATGTTTACTTTCTTATTGTAGAAAGAGAAGAAAGCAATGGAAGTTACTCTTCCTATCAATCATTGATCTTTGAGGAAAATGCTTGGAGTGGTAGTTCAATCATTAATTTATGAAACTTTTTTGTTGTATTTTCCATTATGATGAAACTTGTGTTTGATTCGGATTGTTTAATTATAATGGATATGTTATTTGTATTATTTGTATTTGGATCTTGGAAATTTTATTTAGATATGTTATATTACTCTACCTATCAATCATTGTTCTTAAAGTGGAGGCTATGGAATGTGAAGTGCAATGGTATTGCAACTGGTAGTGCAATGGTTACAACTGCTGCTGCTGTTTTCAAAGGCAAATTACAAGCCTTTAACTAGGTACATGTCAAGCTATTTTCTTATCTTTTTACCGTAGTTCCCCTTTATCCTTGGGTAGTTAAAAATCTATTTGATTTACTTGTGTCTTGGTTGTAAAATATTAGCTAAACAAGTGGCTGGTTACATGAGAGTTCCAAATAAGATGATTAAAATGATGCAGTTAAAGGCATCATTGACTGATTTTTTGTTTATTTTTGATATAATATTTTGATTTCTTTGGATGCATTACGTATTGATGCAGTTGTGGGATGGATAGTGATACTAATAAATTTTCCTAACCATTTGATTCTCCACCTGTATTTTGTTTGTACATTGTTTGATACTACTTGCTAAAATGACATGTGTTACCATTGTAACTGATATTTTTGGTTCCAATAATTTGCAATTGCGAATTGAAGTCTAGATAAATCTCTTTATTGATAAAATTATCTTCAATTATTGACTTTAAGTGAGTCAATGGGCTTCTATTCAGCCTTTTTTGTTTTTTTTACACATGAAGAAGTTTGCTTCTTAAAGACATTGCAACCTCATTTTCCATGCAGCCTTGCAACTAATTTCTTTTCTAGATGGTTTCACTTCCAATAAGAACAATGAAAGATGTTTAGTCATTTAGATTCCAATCTTTGAAGTTGCTATTTTTCCTGAATTCCTTTAGTACTCAAAATTTTTAGTCTGTGTTTTAATTTTTTTAATTCTTCCTTTGAATATAAGTTATTCCATTTCGTACGAGATACTAAATTTTTTACTGACAAAAATGAAGACTAAATGTCTTTTACCTTTGTGTTTCATAGAGATTCTGATAAAATGATCTATGAGCATTTTCTGAAGGACTTTGAAGCTGCACCAGTTGCTCAAAGTGAAGGTATTTATATATGACTATGTGTGCAGGGAGTCCTATAGTTTATAAGCAAACTTTTGTCCAATTTTATTTATTCTTTAGTATTTTTTGGGCATACTATGCTTATGGATCTATAGAAACTGAGCAATTGTGTTGTGAGTTAATTTCTGTTCCATGGTATCTGATTTGATTTTTTTACTTGTTCTTCTACAGGTTACGATAGGTGCCGATCATCTTGTCATGGATGGAGCTACTGTTGTCAAATTTTGTAATGAGTGGAAGCACTTGGTTGAAAAATCTAGAGCCATTGTTATTGCACTTGAAATGATCTCACCCTCACAACAAGAAATTAATTAGGACTCAGTAAAACCTTTATGTATCAATGTGTATCATGCATGCTCTTACTTCAAAATAAAAAGGGATTAAATGTTTTAATTTAGGCTTTTGTTCTTACATTGTTACTTTTTGGCTCTTAACATGCACATAAAGGTTTGAGCCATTACCTTATAGAATTTGCGATCATATTATTATAATAGGAAACTTGCTTTATATATATACTCCTTTATGTCCAACTGTGATAGGTTAATCAAACTTGAACGAGCCGACTCGAGCTACTTAAGCTTTTCAGTGAGTGAGCTCGAGCACAAAAAAAATGGCTCAAACAAGCTCGAGCCTTCGAATAATATACTCGAGGCGAGCTCGAACCTGGTGATTCTCGGCTCGGCTTGGCTCATTTACAACCCTAATCATTGCAAGTTTTACTCTCTAAGTATATGCATAATGTGTACACATTCAACCTTGTCCCAAGGTCCAACATATTCTTCCCCTACCCTTCCCAAATCACCATTCACTCTATCTTCCAAGTAAGATAATAAACAAGAATCAATGATCATCAAACCATACATTGCACTCTTTAAAATTTACCAAAACAGGTACTACAATACCTTAGATCAAAATTTGAGAATTCTAGCCCTTAAAGCATGAATTTAGCTCAAATAGTACATACAACTCAGATCTCTATAATAACTCCACCACAACATTTCAAAAAAATGTCATTCAAGCCAAAAACTTAACATCAACTCAGAGTTTCCGATCATGGAGTTCAATGGATTAAAACTTGGCTTAAAATTAAAGAAAAACAAAGATCTAACACATCCAACTAAGTTGTAACTAATTACCTAAACATTTGAAAAAAAAAATCAAAGGATTACCAGTTCTCCCACTCCAAGCGCCCTTCTCTCTATCTCAGCTAAGGATAAGGGAAAGAAGATGGAAAACATGGGTTTTAAGGGTTAATCCCGATATGCTACAATAAAGTACTACAGTAATTGCTGCGCAATATTATCTACAGTGCAATAGTAACGGGTTGGGCTAAATCTATAGAAATGTGAGGCCTAACGTTTAAAAGATTGGGTATTACACACATCATTTAGCAAACCTATTCAGTGAAACCTACTATGTAAATATACTATCACTCAAATAAAAATCATTAATTTCAATAGTTGATTAAAATAATTAAAGTGAAATGACATTGTAAGATTTAATAAGTGATTTAGTTTAATTTAATAAAAAATTGTATTTAAATAATTAATTATAATAATTAATAAAATAATAATAATTACCATGGATTTTTAATTTAATTATTCAATTATAATAATTAAAGAAAACAATTATTAGTATAATTTAATTAATTAACAATTTAATTATAATAATTAAGTAAATAATGCTATTAACAATATTATGTAAATGAAGTAATTTATTTATCATTTGTCATAAATCAATGTGCTATGCATGAATACTAATCTTTTGTATGGGTAAATTTTTTAGTAAATCATTAAACTTTGGCTCATTTTCACTTTGATCATTGAATTTCAATTTGTATCAATTTGATCACTCAACTTTAATTTAATTTCACTGGATAATAAATCAAGGAATTTCGGCCCCCAAATGAATGATGTGGCTCTCTTTCGATGACATGGACACCTCCAATAGACTTAATAATGTGTCATGGGAAGGACTGACTTAGATTTTCAGACAGCCATGTAATCACTTGGGGGTTGAAAATCCTTGATTTATTGCCCGGTGAAATCAAATTAAAGTTGAATGACCAAATTGATGTAAATTAAAGTTCGGTGATCAAAAGGAAAAATGAGTTAAAGTCTAGTGACCTAGAGGAAATTTTATCATGTTTTTTTAAATGTGGACAATGTACAAACCATCAACCATTTAGTTAGTAACAAAAAGGGCACAAGCTAGTTAATTGGGCACGCGAGTTAGATATGTCTGGTCCGAATCACTAAAAACTGGACTTTGAACGCCAGTGCTATAGGGCAGACTTGTTTGGCCGGTTCAACTTGCCAAGCCTGCAAGCCCTGGCTCACCTCTTTAGGTGAATCGGGCCTAGCCCCCCATCCCCATAACCCGTCAAAGTCCGGCCGACCAATGAGGTAGCCCATTAAACCCATTGAGTTGAATTCTTTATATTTTTTTAAAATTTTTATTATTAAATAAAAGTTGTTCTAGAGAAGGTTTTGAACCTATGACCTTATCTTCATTAAAGATATTAAAAAAAAAAATTTTCGCCAAGCATGTGTTAATAAAAACAATTTAAAGATTTGATGCACTACTTATGGATAAAACTCGTCAAAAGAATTTAAATTTTATTTTTAAACCAAAAAATAATTTAAAAAAAAAAAATATTTAAAAATAGTTTCTAATAAACTATAATAATTGTAAATAATTCAAAATAATTTAAAAATGAATGTCTTGCCCTTAATTGCAGGTTAACATGTCTTGTGAACTGGATTTTAAAAAAAATAATTTAAAAAATATAAAAACTAAATCCTAATAAATCACAGTAATTTGAAACAACTCAAAATAATTCAAAATAACTTTAAAAAGATGAAAATTTTGCATTTAATTCGTTTAGCCTTAGAATTAAGTTGTTTGCATATCCTTTTGAATATAAGATAAATCAAAGCCTGTGTAACTATTTCGAAGAAAAAACATATAACAAGCATCTAATTAGACAAACGAACCTTTTTAATTTCTATTAGAAATTTAGAACAAATGGAATGAAAGCAATAGGAGTTAAATATCTTTATAATAACTTAACCACTTAGTGTTCATTTTTGTATATAAGACTCAAAATTAATTAAGGATCTAACTCAAATTTCAACAGTTGTTCAACAACATCAACTGTAGTATACAAAAATAAATATGTAAATAAATATGCAATAGAAAAATAAATTTGTGCACATATTAAAACAATTCCATAACTCTAGTAGTAAAATATCC
>NW_024087669.1:0-81916 GCF_009730915.1 Dioscorea cayenensis subsp. rotundata
ATGATTCAAAGGGTTTCTCTAATCTATTACTTGAAATAAAAAGAACTACAAAATGGAGTCTATGATAAGGTAGGGGTATAAAAATCAGGGAAAGAAATGGTCACTGGATGCGGATTCCCTAGGGGCTACTAAAGTGCAAAGGATGCTAAGAATGTCATGCAATTGAAGGTTTGGACCCTAGAGATTTCCTAAATTAGATCAACCCGATGGTCACGGCAATTAACCCCTAATCCGGTATAAGTATTGACACGTAATTCCTTCCCGATCAAATCCTCATATGATTGCATTAACAAGCTGGGGAACCCCTAATTAGGGCCGAACACAACTTGGTCTAGCCCCTAATGGTGGAGGGGCATGCATCACCCGATGGTCACGGCGCATTCGCATACGAATCCCTTCCAAAGTTGGTGTGTTCTAGTACAAGGGCGATGGTCACGCTACCAAGTACAACCTAGCAGCTTGGTTTTACGTAGTTCTCATGTAAGCAACACATCAAATGCACCAAGAATGAATCACAAAAACACAACAATTGCAATAGACAAAAATTAAATCATCCAAATACAGAGTTCACCCCTAAGGTTCACCGCAGATCCGTGACCTTGGGGTCTACTCGTCCCATGCAAACAAATACAAGCAACAAGTCCATGAAAACAACTACAAATGGCATAGGAAAAACTCCCCCAAACAATGGAAGTAGGAAGACAAGCCAAGCTAGGTGGAAATGCTTCCACGGACGCCGCTGATGGGGGCGGCTTCCCCTGCCGCTCACAAACTCCCAAAGAAGAGATCGATGAAAGATCTAGCCAAAACCGAGCTTCTCCCTTTGATTTTCCTTCTCCAAAACGCGTGATCTTGCCTCCCTAAAGACCGGGTGAAAATCGGCTCCAAGAACTCTCCCAAAAAAACTCCTCCCTTTGCCCTAGAAAAATCGGTTTTATTTATATCCCGTCATCCCATGCGGGCATCTCATGCGGGCGCATGGAGCCCGTGAAGCTCATGCACCAAATGCCCGAGATAAATAGTGATCACTGCGAACGCTGTCGGACCCCAAAATGCTGCTGATGTCGAATTCATCCAATTTGCATTTTTGAGCTAGATTCGCACATTTATGATCCGCAACACCAAAAAGAACAAATTTATACTCAAACGGGCATCAATTCATCAAGATATACACAAATAATACAAGATCAATACGTATAAAATACGTACATTTAGGCGCTTTATCAAACATCCCTCATACTCTAAGCGCTTTGCTTTGTCCCCAAGCAAACACACATGAAAGAATAGGGGGCAAAGAAGATAAACGGCTAAATATACAACCTCAAGCTCAAGTAGTGAAGAACCCCACAGTACGTATGAAATGAAATCAAGAAAAATGAGTTGCACAATAACCAACTCAGAGAGATAGTCATGAGTCCTCTAGAGTGCTTTCCTCGTGAGTGTGTGTAAATACTTCATCCCTCGCCTCCCTCTTCACGCCACATTCAATGACTACCGGTGTTAGAAATGTTAAAGACGCCCCTCAATAACGAGTTAAGAGTCCTTCGGTCCACAAACAACACTTCAATTTCTAAGTGAATGCATGAAAGAGTTCAAGAGAACACTGTACTTCTTCTTTCTTTTTTTCTCCCGAGTCCGCTAACGAGACCGCACAAAAATAACTTATAATCTTTCGTAAGGATGCACATGCCGATTAGGGCACAAGAGCCACCCAACCCTACTTTGATTACAGACTCACATAGACGATTCATGCTAAATTAGCAGAGGAATACTCGACATAGACTCATCTCAATTTATTTATTTATTTATACATGTCTCCAGAGCACTTTCATGCAAAACTTCACTTAGGGATAAAGTAAAATGAACAAAAGGACCAAAAGCTCTTAAAAGACCATTGAGGGATGAATTTACCACTCTAACACTTTTAAATCAAAGTAGTGGGTTAGCTGGGGCAAACAAGGTAGAAGTACTCGTGTCAAAAGCCGTGAAGAAAAACACTAGAAAAGAAAAACATGACTTCCTTTATAGCACAAATAACACTACAACTCATTACTATCATTCATTCAAGCCGGAGGTTCTTAACAATAAATCATAGCTATCACCGTGAAGTAAAGCATGCAAATAGCCCATCCCTCACACTCCAGAATTGTACATTGCCCCTCAATGTACACTAATCGCTAGTAACATGGTGTAGAATTCATAATAATTAAAATCAAGCATGAAAGGGAAGGGTAAAGAGATCGCTCCCATTTTGTTGATGAAGATTGTGCAATACATGCATGAACAAGGGGTAGGTTCAATTCAATTCTTAAGGGGATGGTGAGAATGAAGCTCATGTCCCCGATAATCCTCGCAAATGTCAAAAAAAGTATAGTTCATCTCACCAATGAATATGTACGGGAGAACACACAAACAAAAAAACTCTAAAAACTATGAAAAACAAAGTCCATGCAAGTCATTTGTTCAATCAATGTCATGATGCTTTAAATCTCTCTGGTGCAAGTGTTTCTGGGGGTTTCAAGGATGCTACAAGTGTCAAACAAATTCAAGATAAGCAACATTCAAAAAGTTATCAGTAGTACGATCGAAATTTGGCAAGAATTTCCCGCATTTTTGAAGCCCAAAAAAATTTACAAAACCATGGATAAAAAAATTTAAATAAATTAAGGATCAAACAACCATACAACATTCCTCATGGTTTAAAGTAAGATATGCATGCACAATCAAGAAGAAGAGGCAAGGTTGCTCCACAACAAAAACTAGGGCTTCAAAGCTTGAATCGATGAAGATCGGTGAAATAGATGGTAAAACTTCAATTAATCCACAAGATCTAAGTTGGAAGAGGTAGGAGAGGAGTGAAAGAGGAAGAAAAAAATGAAGAAAAAAATGGTGAAAGAATGAAAGAAAAACGGATGAAAAACTGAGTGAGAACAAGGGAGAGAAAGGTGGCTACTTAAGGTCTGGAAATTTCAGCCCGCAGTTACACGGGCTCCATGCGGGCGCATGGAGCCCGTGAGGATTTCTGTCCTTCTCAGCCCATGAGGCTGTAAGCTCACGGGCTACCCTCACGGGCGCATGGCACCCGTGAGGCCCCCGGGAGTAGAGAAATGGTCCATACGGGCCGTATACAGCCCGTATGGACCTCGAAAAATAAAAATTTTTGGCATGGCTCCCATGTAACTTAGAACAAAAACTAGTTTTACAACATCTATAACACCAAAATATGCATTGAAACACAATCAAACAATGACAAAGCACTAGATAAGATTCACAAATATAAGACAAGCATGGATCATTCAAACAAACAAAAAAATACA
This sequence comes from Dioscorea cayenensis subsp. rotundata, assembly GCF_009730915.1. Classification (NCBI taxonomy): domain Eukaryota; kingdom Viridiplantae; phylum Streptophyta; class Magnoliopsida; order Dioscoreales; family Dioscoreaceae; genus Dioscorea; species Dioscorea cayenensis. The sequence continues at coordinate 3,318 of NW_024087669.1, forward strand.
AACACAACACAAAACACAAGCTATATGAATAAACTCAACAAACATGTAAAATACGAAAAATGAAACATGAATAATTTGAAACTTGGGTTGCCTCCCAAGAAGCGCTTGTTTTACGTCATTAGCTCGACGTACCTTTTTTTCTTACCCTCAAGGTGGATCAAATGGTGGGGACTTACCTCCAAGTCCAAGAGAAGTGCTCCAAGATAGGTATGGCTTCAATCGGTGACCGTTAACCTTAAATGTGCCTTTCTCCGGATGAGTTATCTCGATGGCGCCATGGGGAAAGACTTGAGAAACCGTGAAGGGCCCGTGCTACCTAGATTTTTAACTTCCCCGGAAGAGTCGTAACCTTGAATTATAGAGGAGAACCTCGGTCCCCTTCCTTGAAATGCTTACCTTGTTTGATGTGTCGGTCATGATACTCCTTAATCCTTTTTCTTTGTAAAGCAAGGAATTTTTCATATGCCATAGTGCGCCATTCATCCAACTCACTAAGTTGGAACTTCCTCTTATGGCCGAGTTAGATGAGGGTCGAAATTTAATTGTTTAATAGCCCAATATGCTTTTATGTTCCAATTCAACGGGTAAATGGCAAGCTTTCCCGTAGACTAGCCTATAAGGGGTTGCTCCAAGAGGTGTTTTTATATGTCGTCCGATATGCCCGTAGGGCATCATCCAAAATGATCCGTCCAATCCTTCCCTCGTGGCCGACTTACGATTTCTCCAAAAATTCATTTCAATTCGCGGTTGGAGACTTCAACTTGCCCACTAGTTTGAGGGTGATATGGAGTTGCAACCCCGCGTGATACTCCATATCGCCTGTGGTGCTCGCAAACCGTGAATTACAAAAAAATGAGTCCCCCGATCGCTGATGATCGTTCTCGGAGTACCAAACCTGGAGAATAGCTTTTTTTCAAAAATTTTCACTACCACTGCGGCATCACTTGTGGGGACGCCCGTGTTTCCACCCATTTAGAAACATAATCCACAAAGAACTCAAAAATGAACTCGGTTACCACGGGAACTAGGAAAGGGCCCATGAAATCAATCCCCCACACATCGAACACCTCACAAGCTTGGGTCCAGTGTATGCATCTCATCTCTCCTTGAAATGTTTCCAAATCTGCTAGGCACCTATCGCAAAGATTGAACAAACTTCGTGCATCTTGAAAAATGGAAGGCCAATAAAAACCTCGGATCTAGAATTTTTCCTCGGTTGTCCCGGTTAGCATCAGTAGTGTCCCCTCAGGGGACCGGCATGACAATGCTCCAAAATAGAATACCCTTCTCGAATGAGATACGCACCTCCTCACCACCGATCAACGCAAGTTCTAAACAAATAGGGATCCTCCCGTAAATAATATTTTCGATCGTAGTAGAACTTTTTTTCCTTTGTTGATAAGTTAGCCCATCTCGACGCCGTCCCTAGCAAGTAAAGATAGTTTGCAAAATCAACGAACCACGGAGTTTCTTCTTCTCTCAAGATCCGAATGCTAAACAACCGCTCATCATGAAAAACCATCATTTATCTCCCTTCTTTTCCTGGTGCTCCCAATGGGACCACAAGGCGAGATAGGTGGTCACCGCCAAGTTTTCGCCCCCGCTTATCCTTGATCTCTAAGTCAAATTCTCAAGCAAGAGTACCCACTCGGATCGCATTTGAGGTTTTGCATCCCCTGCTTGCTCAACAAATATTTCAGAGCGGAATGATCGGTGAACACGATCACCTTTGATAGCACTAAATATGAACGAAACTTGTCAAATGCAAAAACCACAAAGAAGCATTTCTTTTCTCAATGGTAGTATAATTTTCCCGAGCCCCATTCAATGTCTTGCTTTGCATAGTATATAGGGTGAAAAATGACCCCCTCGACGTTGCTCCAAGAACCGCCCCTCACTCACGAAGTCGCTAGCATCGCACATGAGTTCAAAAAGGTAAATTCCAATCGGAGACACGATGATCGGGCTTCAACAAGGTTTTTTTCTTGAGGGTAAGGAAAGCGGTCATACACTCATCATCGAACCTCAAGGCCGTGGTCCTTCTCAAGGAGCTTTGTAAGTGGTCCGCGACTAATGAAAAATCCTTGACGTAATCTTCTCAGAAAACCCTCGCATGTCCCAAAAACTCCTAATGGCTTTCACCGACGCTGGGGAGGCAAACTGCTCGATAGTGGAAACCTTGGCCTTATCCACCTCAATTCCTTGTTGCGATATCTTATGACCCAAAGACAATGCCTTCCTTGACCATAAAATGACACTTTTTCCCAGCTTGAGAACCAAGTTAGTTTCCTCACATCCGCTAAAACCCGCTTCTAGATTTTTTTGAGGCAGCAGACAAAAAGAGTTACCAAAAACCGAGAAATCGCCCATGAAGACCTCCATGATATCCTCCACTAGATCGCCAAATATAGCTATCATGCATCACCGGAAAGTGGTCAGTGCTACATAATCCAAAGGGCATGCGGCAGTAAGCAAAAGTACCATAAGGGCATGTGAAGGTTGTCTTCTCCTGGTCTTCTGGGGCAATGGGGATTTGAAAATATCCGAGAGGCCATCCAAGAAATAGAATACGAAAGTGCCCCTCGCTAGTCGCTCAAGCATTTGGTCGATGAAAGGTAGAGGGAAATGATCTTTTCTAGTAGCATCATTGAGTTTTTCTCGTAGTCTATGCACACACGCCCAACCTCGCGGACTGCTCTAGTGGGGACTAATTCATTTTTCATTAGTGACCACCGCTATTCCCCCTTTCTTTTGGTACTACTTGTGCTGTGGCTTACCCACTCACCGCCGTAGATAGGGTAAATGATACCCTGCATCAAGAAGTTTGATCACCCTCACCAAGCACTACTTCTTTCATATTGGGGTTGAGCCTCTCGGGGTATAGCCGTGGCCTATGATTATCCTCCATGAGAATCTTATGTGTACGTATGGAAGGACTAATTCCCTTTAATGTCTCGAGATCTTCCACGCAATTGTTTTTTATACTTTTTAACACACTCTAAGGTCGGATTTTTTGCTTAGGAGTCGTCGCCAGGGCGATGATAATTGGGAGCTTTTGATCCTTCTCGTAGAAAAGCATACCCGTGTGTTCGGTAGCGGCTATTAGTTCTAGTTCCGTGTTTCCTCAATTGATGATTTCAGCCTCCCAAACTTCCCCTGCATCAATATCCTCGAATCCTCTACACACGCCTTCCGTGGAGTCGCTACTATCCATGCACTCTTCTATAGCGTGAATCTCACCTTCGGATGATCCCCGAGCTACTTTCCCGACAAAAAGATCTATTTCCTCATCATATTGATGAACCGGTATGCCAAAGGCATCGTAATTGTTCCTCACTTTCTCATGAATAGGATGGGGGAGGATTAGGTGGGATAAGCTCCACCACCGGCAACACACTATCGATTTCAAATAATGCGTGAATAGGTCTTGCACACCATGCTCTCCCCAAAGCGGTACAGCCCCGCCACATTGTAACGCCTGCACTCGCCTCCAAATGTCAAAAATGTGTGTACTGCCATTCCTTCTAATTCAAATGCCGTGAGAGATTCAAGTGGCGGATCCGAATATGGGACTTGCAAACAGGAGGCGCCACTCCAACCGCTAGCTGCATCCATAATGATAATGGATAGTGAATAATCGGGAAATATCAAAGAAAGAGAAATATTTATAGTGGAGAATAATTTCAAATGAATGGAGATATATGTACAAAAAGAAGCAGTATGAACAAAATAAAAAGAAACAATGGCTAAATCTATAAACTCTAAGTTTTTCCGAGTATTCCTTGTGGGTCCCCCAGCAACGGCGCCTAAAAACTTGATGAACGATCCGCAAGTGCACGGAGTCGTTGGTATACCCCTCGGCGAGCACGAGAGGGTCGATTCCCCGGCCCAAGAATCTACTCTTACTTCCTCTTTGCGTATTGTCTCAGCCGAATGATTCAAGGGTTTCTCTAATCTATTACTTGAAATAAAAAGAACTACAAATGGAGTCTATGATAAGGTAGGGGTATAAAAATCAGGGGAAAGAAATGGTCACGGATGCGGATTCCCTAGGGGCTACTAAAGTGCAAAGGATGCTAAGAATGTCATGCAATTGAAGGTTTGGACCCTAGAGATTTCCTAAATTAGATCAACCCGATGGTCACGGCAATTAACCCCTAATCCGGTATAAGTATTGACACGTAATTCCTTCCCGATCAAATCCTCACACGATTGCATTAACAAGCGGGAAATCCCCTAATTAGGGCCGGAACACAACTTGGTCTAGCCCTAATGGTGGAGGGGCATGAATCACCCGATGGTCACGGCGATTCGTACATGAATCCCTTCCAGTTGGTGTGTCTAGTACAAGGGCGATGGTCACGCTACCAAGTACAACCTAGCAGCTTGGTTTTACGTAGTTCTCATGTAAGCAACACATCAAATGCACCAAGAATGAATCACAAAAAAACACAACAATTGCAATAGACAAAAATTAAATCATCCAACATATAAAGTTCACCCCTAAGGTTCACCCAAGATCCGTGACCTTGGGGTCTACTCGTCCATGCAAACAAATACAAGCAACAAGTCCATGAAAAACAACTACAAATGGCATAGGAAAAACTCCCTCAAACAATGGAAGTAGGAAGACAAGCCAAGCTAGGTGGAAATGCTTCCCACGGACGCCGCGATGGGGGGCGGCTTCCCTCGTCGCCTACAAACTACCCAAAGAAGAGATCGATGATGATCTAGCCAAAACCGAAGCTTCTCCCTTTGATTTTTCCTTCTCCAAAAATGTGTGATCTTGCCTCCTAAAGACTGGTGAAAATCGGCTCCAAGAACTCTCCCAAAAACTCCTCCTTATGCACTAGAAAAATCGGTTTTATTTATATCCCGTCAGTCCATGCGGGCATCCATGCGGGCGCATGGAGCCCGTGAAGCTCATGCACCAAATGCCCAAAAAAACATGCCGGTGCTACAAGACTCACACATGTGTTTTGCTACAATGCTTATGCTACGGGTTTGCTACAAGACTCGAGGGTTGTGAAATTCCAAGAAACCTCACGGGCACCCATGCGGGCGCATGGAGCCCGTGAAGCTCACGTACCAAATGCCCGTAGAGATAAATAGTGATCACCACATGAACGCTACAAAGGCCGATCCCCAAAATGCTGCTGATGCCGAATTCATCCAATTTGCATTTTTTTGAGCCAGATTCGCACATTTATGATCTCGCAACAACAAAAGAACAAATTTATACTCAAACGGGCATCAATTCATCAAGATATACACAAATAATACAAGATCAATACGTATAAAATACGTACATTTAGGCGTTTATCAATAACTGTTCATAGTCATCTCTTTAATGAGCTATCGGCTTTCTTTGGGGGTCTTACTTCCTAAGGTACCTCCTACTACAGCATCAAGTAATTGCTTCGTGCTCAGGTTCAAACCATTGTAGAAAGTATGGATAATCATCCAATCAGGGAACCCATTCTGAGGGCATTTCTGCAAGAGATCCTTGAACCTATCCCATGTCTCAAAAAGAGACTCCGATTTCATTTGTACAAAGGAGGATATTTCATTCCTGAGCTTTACAGATTTTCCCAGAGGAAAATATCAGGCAAGGAAAGCTTCTACCATCTCCTCCCAAGTAGTGTGATCAATGATCGAGGTAATGAATGTAGCCATTGGATTACTCTCCCCTTCAAAGAAAATGGGAAGGGCCTCAACTTGATAGCATCATCCGCAACTCCATTATTCTTAAGCATGTCGCACATTTCCAAGAAATTAACAATGTGGATGTTCGGATCCTCATCAGCCAAACCATTAAACTATGCCGACATCTGTAACATCTGAATGAAGCCTGGCTTGAGCTTAAAACTCTGAGCTATAATCGGTGGCCGCACAATGCTAGACTGCGTGCCAAGAACTATGGGTCTTGCATAATCTGCGAGTGTCCTCTGCTGCTCATGTTGTTTACCCATATTATCAGACCCTTTAACTTCTATCTCAGCTTAATTTATCTGTTCTTACACAAGTTCTTTTCCCCATCTATGAATTCTTCTTTCAATGTCTAGATCATCGTCAACCAATGTCGAAGGGTTGCCTCGGGTCATAACCTGGTGCTGCAATCAAAGAGAGAAAAACAAATTAGAATGATGGAAGAATAAGAAAGTGTAAAATAGACAAAGTGATGAATAGCTAAAACAGCAAAGTGCAAAATTCTTCAAAAACGCCTATTCCTCGTTAACGGTGCCAAAAATTTGACACATCCTTTGCGTTTGTGTACCACAAGTGCAAGGGTTGTCAAAGTAATAAAGTACCCTGGTGAGTGGGTTGTCGTATTGATTGCTTCCCCACAAGTGTACTAGATCGCCAAGTAATACCTTGTGAGTGACACAAGGATCATATTCGACGGGGCTAAGAAGCACCTATTACTCCTCCATTACTTATTATCCAACCACACAACTTAAACATGGTGAACTACTCTAATACATGAAAGAAGGTAAACTAATACAAGTATAAAAATCACAGAGCAAGACAAGTGATTACAAGAGCAACAATGAGATACAAAGGCCTATGGATGAGGATCCTCTTGAGTGGTCATCATGATATAAGGATGCACGATAATAGCATAGCAAGGGTGATTTAGACCGAGGGATCTCAAGATTAGACCAATCCCAATTTCTCGGTAATTAAACCCTAATCCCATATGAATGTTGATAAGAATCTCTATCTAACAAACATCCCTACGATTGCATTAAGTACAAGAGGATCCCGAAATAAGGACACACTTACCCTAAGTCTATCCTTAAGATTCAGAGGGCTATCGACATCCAATTTCTCGGCATGTTAATACAAGCAAACCACTTTTAGTTTATTAAGGATCTAATACACACGAGTAGATCACATCTACGTGTACAACTCAATAAAAAACTACGGATCTCTCCATTTAGTAGTTCTAGGCATGAAAAACAATGAACTAAACCATAAATCAACCCAATGCATTTCAATTAAAGACAAAGCATCCAAAATACATGATGAACCTTCCAAGGTTCACCTACATCCGGTGGCCTTAGGGGTCTAATGTGCCATCATACAAACAAGCATAATAATGTCAAGCAAAGCAAGAAACAAATTCATAAATGACACTCCCTAGTCCAAATGGTGAAGAAGAAGAGCAAGGTCAGCCGAATGACGCTTCCTCTAGCCAAATGAATGTCGCATGATCCTTGGTTCCTCTTCCCTAGGTGATGATTCTCACCCCTTGAATATCAAGCTCTTGGTCACCTCTCTAGCCTCAACGATGTTCTTCTTCAAGATGTCTTTGTTCTCCTCTATCCTCTCCAAAGTAATGGCTGGCAAGAAAAATCCTCTTTCATGCCATAGAATGTGTTCTTATACCCCTCATGTATAGGGGCCGTATAGGGGTTAAAAAGAGGCAACAAACTCTCAAAAATAAGCCATCCCGGGGTCATTCCCAGGGTCAATGAGGCCCTCATTGAGGATGTCTGGTTTAAGCCAAACCCTTGCTTCTCTTGCTATAGTATCAATCCCAGGGTCAATCCCGGGCTGCATTGAGGCCGTATGGCCTAAAATAATTTCTTGCTCGAAAATTCTCCAGGTGCAACATTGACTGCTACAGTGATTTGCTGTAGTGCCACTACTACATTACTCCATCTACAGTAATTTGCTACAGTAAATACAATGCAGTATTGTGCCTAGTTTTCTTCTCTTTTTCACCCAAATCATATCTTCGTGTCCTCCATGGCTCATCCATGCCCTATGAAGCAAATAATAGTCGATTAAGCATAAAACGGGCATCGATTCTTATGAAAATACATGCTAGATGAATAAAATACATATACTAAAATATGTACATTTAGACACTTATCAATTATCCCCACACTTAAGTGTTTGCCTATCCCCAAGCAAACAAATCATGAAAAACAAAGACAATGATAACTGGCTAAATGTATTATTTATGGCTCAAATAAATACAAGAATCTACAAGCACTGGGTAATGATATACAGATGTTGAGTTACAAACAGTAAGCACAAAAGAAAGATCCTATCTCACCTCTTATATGTTTGTGCCATGTGTGTAAACCTTCTATCTCATCTACCCTGACCTGGTCTAGCCTGCTGACTTCAATCAGTAAAGCTCTAGATGCTAATCAATCCACAAACAAAGAATGCTGAGTGGAATGCTAAGTGCTACTCCAATGAACAAGTAAGATCCTTCTAACTCTTAAACTTGAACTAACTCCCTTTTCCTTCTCAGAACCTCTAGTAGGTAGTCAAAAAGATCACTAGGGTTTTTATTTTCATTTCATTTAATTTTTTTTTTGAATCCAACTAACATAGACTACACTAAAAATCTTTCTAGAGGGCGCACATGCTGGTTAGGCACAAGAGCCACCCAACTACTCGATTACAGTCTACATAGACGTATTCATGCTTCATTAGCAGAGGAATAATGACATAGACTCATTTTTTTCACATTCACCCTAGATCACGTCTTCAGACTACTCTACATGCCACAAAACTAGGGTTAGCTTAACAAGACTTAGAAGTTCTTATGAGTTCATTGAAGGATAGACCTTAGTAATCTAAGTCCAAATACTCAAAGTTGTGTGTTAAGCATACAATAGAGTTAGAGTAGTCATATTGGCTATTCCCAGGGCATCAACACAAGATTCAGTGCACAACACAATACTAGAGGTGAAATAGGATTCAATAGAGTACAACAACAAATATGTAACTCACATCAATCATTAATCCATGCTAGAAGAATCTCAAAAGAATGAACAAGCCATCATGGGTAACACTAGCATGGAAACAATGACCCAAATACATGAAATACACCCATCCCTACACCTAGTGTTATACATTATCCCTAATGTACACTAATCATGAAAAACATGGTTGAATAATAGAATAAGCAATGAAAATAATGGATGAGGGTGAAAATGAACTTACCCAGTTTATCTTGTGCAATTGGCAAAGAGTGACGCGAACATAAAGTATGGTGAGATATACATGTCAGGTCCGGCTTCCATGGGATATGGAGAGGCTCACCAAGCACCCTTAATGCCCTGCAAGGCAAAAAGGGCCATCATCATTCCAACTAAAATTTTAAAAAAAAAGATTTAATACTTGGGAGTAGTCAAACACACACATACTAGATAAAAGTAAATAAAGTTCTACACAAGGTTGGTTGGGCATAACCCTTCCCAACTTATTAGAATCAAACAAACACACATGCAGAAAGTAAAGCAAAACAACAAACTACAGAAATAAAACAAGTGTCCATGCTAAAAAGTGAAACTTATCGTCAAAAGCTGTAGAAGGCGGTGCAATGGAATAGGAAGCGGTGGTGGTCTGCGAGGATGATCCACGAGAAGAGATAACAAACTGATTGAAGTGCTATGTGAGCTGGCACTGTCCCTCTAAAATCCGGTAGATCTGACCTCGCATCTCTCACTGCTCGTGACGTATAGCGTAAATGTCATCCTCCATTATCTTGAACCGAGAGTCAAAGACTGATGGAAATGAAGTGCCAGGAGTAGCATGAGTGGGTGACTCATTAGACTCTGACTCTAACTCATTTGGGTCACGCTGACTAGATTCTCCCATGGTCAGGTGTCAGGCAAGTCTATAATTGCCACCTTTATTCTCCAATAACCCAATTGCCCGCAAGATGGGTGCTCCAAGAGGTGCCACATCCCCACAATAGTCATACCTTGAGTGTGGTCCAACAAGTTCATACTGTCAATCAATCTAGTAGTGTAGGTTCTTGTAAAGATGGCTCCTAAATGAACACACTGATCGTGATGAATGAATGCTTCGGCCACAACGTGCCCAAGATGGATGGGGTGCTACTCAATATTGCCATACATGGTGTATAAGTCTGCCTGTGTAACCACCCCAGTATTGTCAATCTGACCCCCAATAGAATGTTTTATAAGAGCATGAATATATCTATGCATGGGGTTTACAAAATGAGTAGCTTTCCGAGTGTCCTTAGTATCACTAGGTACTAGGGAAGTCCAATACTGGCTCGCACTCATGCATGGGGGATAATCAATGTTGAGTCGATTAAGCAGGGACATGCTAATGAACTCATCATCATAAATCCCTAGATATTTTGCAAACTCCATGTGATTCATTTCATGAGATTTTCCAAAAGCTTAGAATCGAATGGCATCTTCTATTCGAGTAATGATGTTTCTCTCATCTTGCTTTGCCTCAAAGGTGCTTAACACCTCCAATGTAAGTTGACGAAATGTAGGGTCATCGATTGAGAATAAATTCGCCCAACCATTATGTGATAATAATTCCTTTACTTGTTCATCCATCCCAAGTTCCCCTAAAATACTCCATTCAATGTGACAAAAGGTGCCAAAAGGTTTGGTCTTCAAAATGTCGTGTCTTGTTTTGTGAAGAGCACTAGAGAAACGGGGTTCTTTGGAGGTGTGAGCATCATTCCTTGGTCGTTTGGAGGCGAGTTTCTTGACATTCGGCATTCCTACATCAAGAATAAATCATATAAAGCTTAAAGGAATCCAAGATGGTTCAAAATGTGTCATGAAAAAGCAAGAAAAATGAATAAATTCAAGTGAATAGGGTCCATACGGCCGTATGGACACCATTCAACTTGCAAGAGTTTCCCCTCATCATGAAAATCAAAACTTTTGTACATAAAATCAAGATAATTTACAACCATGATGTTCATACCACACAAAACAAGCTAAATGATCAAAAAAATCCATAAACAATTCCATGAAAACCATAAACAATGAAGAAGATAGGGTTAGGATACCAAAAACCTTACCGACAAAAGATTGAGAAAACTAGAGTGAAGCTTGGAGAAAACCACTAGATCCACTTCTCAAAGAGGTTAGGAGATGAATTAGAAGAAAAAAGGAGAAGATTTAGCCATTGTTTGATGAAGAAAGAAGTGAAAATTTCGATGGAAGAAGAAGAAGAATGAGAAGAGAGAAAAGGTGGTAGGATCTTCAAGAAGAATCCGACCTCATACGGCCTCAATGAGGGCCTCATTGAGGTCGTATGCTCTAGCTCTCTTTCTCTGCATGGGGCAGATAGCCTCAATGAGGTCCTCATTGAGGTCGTATGCCCTTATTAATTTTCTCTGGATGGGGCAGATGGCCTTAATAAGGTCCTCATGTCTACGTTCAATGAGGTCTTCATTAAGGCCGTATGCCCTTATTAATTTCTCTGGATGGTGTAGACGGCCTCAATGAGGTCCTCATTGAGGCCGTATGCCCCTTGAAATGTTTTTCAAGGCTTTTATCACTTCTCTAAGAGCATGGGTAACAACGCCCCTTGCGTGTAACCGACAAGTACACATTTTTGTCGAGTAATAAATCCCAGGTGAGTGGGATATCGTATCCACAGGGAATAGGGAGTAAAAATACTTAAATTGCTACTTAACCACGTCAAAGTGAACAATGATAGTGTTGATAAAATTTAATGAAAACAAAGATAAAAAGAAACTGATAAGTGCTTGTGCGATATGAATGCGAAGCGTTCATTCCTTATGTTGAGCATTACTTTTTTCAAGATTTTAAACTAATATATGTGTTTTTATGTTACTTTCGTGCAGGTAGGGTTGTGAGGCCAAGTATGAAGGAAAGAAGCCAATGTGGATTACAATGCACCGATTTTGGAGGAAATCTTGCTAAGGTTCAAACACGAAGACATAGGTCGATGTGAGATGCTAGAGTGTGTGCCAAACTCCTCGTATTCGAGTTGGCACATCCATTTGGAGGGGCACAAAGGTAGTCACACTCGAGCATTCCGACTTATGCACATAAAATAAGAGCTTCACCAACGTGCCTATCATTGAAGATGCAAGTGATCCACGATGTGAACGTGTGCCCGTTTGCGTTACTCCGATGAAAGTATGGATTCGGGAAGCTATTCAGGCCAGATACTGTAGTACAGCAATGTACCAACACGGTAGATTGTATTGTAGTAGTACTGTTCACAGCCGGCCGAGAAAACAGGAGTTCAGAGGATCCACACGGGCGTGTGGAAATTATCCACGCCCGTGTAGAAATTCCCCACGGGCACGTGAAGCATCCACGCCCGTGTAGTCACCCGATTCCAGCCCTATTTAAAGCCGAATCAGCCCCGATTTTATCATTCTTTTCTCCATCTTTTCCCTAACTTGAGAGAGGGCTTCGGCTAGGGTTTTGAGGGGTATTGGCCAAGATTTTGGAGAGGTTCTATGGCTCCGACATCATCATTCCTTAGCAAGAAGGTTGGTAGGGGAGCTTCCGTTGAGGCGTATCCTATATCGGACGAGGGAATCCTTGGATAACGAGTAGAGGACTTTCCACAAGACCATCGACACGACTATCGAGGGGGTTTTTCTATGGATTTATTGCTTTTACATTCTATTTCTTTGATTGTACTTAGCTCCATGGAGAGCTAAACCCCTAGTGGGTACTTGGGTATTGTGAACACTAGGATGTATTTGTTTCTTTGAACCTCTTTATTATGCTTTCATTAAATTGATGTTTTTTGTGAGTTCCAACCTTGAATGCTTGATTGTATGAACATTTACCCTAGAGTGACACTAGGGTTGAGAGTTCTTGTTGGTAACCTTGTGAGTGAGTGACACACCACGAGCGTTAGACAAAGCTAGGTTGGAGAGGATTGAGAGGGTGAGTCGAGAGGTACAGGAGCGTCCCTTTTCCCCTCCGGCGTGATAGATTCTACCTCCGTTCCTCGAGTTCTTTGCGGTCATAATAGAGTGAATGGCCTAAGGGATAAACTTCCACTGGGGCTTAGTTATGCGTGCAACGGAGTGAAGTGTTGAGGTGATCTTAGTATCTAGGGCTCAATTGTGGTTAGGGACCTTCCACCTGGACCAAAGGGTTAGGTCTATAATAAGGAAGTGCGAGGTGTTGAGATTGTTCGATTTCTACTCCGGGACATGTATAGAGTTAGGCATAGTTGACCTTAAAATTGGGACTATGTAATTAAGGATTTCCATGACTCACCATTGCATTGATTAGGAAGCATAATAGAGGGTTCTTGCACTTGAAACAATTATCCTAGGCGGAGCATTATCCGGGTACCCCATCTTTATCGATTGCCTTACCCCCTTCTTTACTTTTGCTCTCTTACTTCTTGCTTTTACTGTTGAGAATTGAATCATTGTCACATTCATTATCATTGATCTTTTACATAGCTAAGAATCGAATTAAGTATTTTTATTCCATACTCCCTGTGGATTCGATACCCGCTCACCCGGGAATATTAGTTCGACAAACCCGTGCACTTGCGGGATATACGCAAGGGGACCTTGTCAGAAACAAGAATGAAAGGCAAAAGTAAGTTAGAGGTAAGGCAATCTATAGAAGTGGGGTACTTGGGCAATGCCCTCGCTAGGATTAATGTTTCGAGTGCAAGACCAACTATTATACTTCCTAATCAATGCTCAATGAGTCGTGGAAATTCTTAAGAACACGGTCCCAAATCTAAGGTCAATTGTGACTAACTCTACATTATGTCCCGGCAGAGAAATCACTCAGTCTCAACATCTCACACTGTGTAAAGTTGTATGGAGTTCTAGGAAATCCAAGTGATAAACCCTCTTCCTATGTATAGACCTAACCCTTTGGTCTAGGCAAAAGACCCCTAGTCACAACTAAGCCCCAGACACTAGAGTCAGTTCAACACATCACTTTGTTGCTCGCGCAACTAAGCCCCAGCGGAGTTCATCCTCTAGAACTTCACTCTATTGTGACCACCAAGAACTCAAGGAAATGGATGTAAAATAAATCATACCGGAGGGGAAAGGGGACGCTCTGCTACCTCTCGACTCACCCTCTCAACCCTCTCCAATCAAGTAATGTCTAACCCTCGTAGTGTGTCACCCATCTACAATGGTTACAAAGATGGACTCTCAACCCTAGTGTCACTATAGGGGGAAATCATTCCATAAGCACTCAAGATCGGAACTCAATTGAAACATGAATTAAGGAAAGCATAATAAAAGATCAATGAAACAATAACATCCTAGGGTTTACAGAATCCAAGTACCCACTACTTGGTTTAGCTCTCCATGGAGCACAATAACAAGTGTTCCATAAGAAAACCCCTCGGTAGTCGTGTCGATGGTCTTATGGAGTAGGAAAATCTTCTCCAAAGGTCCCTTGTCCGGCCTAGGGCACTCCTCGCCGGATCTATGCCGATGAAAGGTCCCCCAATAACCTTCTTCCAAGCGAATCACGGTGTTGAATCCCTCAAACCACTCCAAAGACTTGCCAAAAGCCTCTCCAAATCCTAGCCGACGGCTTCCCAAATGATGGAGAAAAATGGAAAAGAAGAGGGGAAAAAGATTCCTAAAATCGGGTTGAATCGCTGCTTAAATAGGGCTGGAATCGGGAATCCACACGCCCCCATGGATTCTTCCCACGGGCCTGTGGAATTTCCACACGGGCGTGAGGAATTTCCATAAGCCCGTGTGGATTCTCTGGAAATCTATTTCTGGCCAGCTGTGAACAGGAAGTGTTATAGTGTTTTGCTACAGTTATATATGCCACGTCCAAATATGCGTGTAAACCGCAAGTACACGGGTGTTGAAGTAATAATACCCCGGTGAGAGGGTAGTCAAATCCACTGAGAATAGTGCTTAGAACCACCAAGATTGCTATTTAACTAGAATAAAAATATATTGAAAGTAATGTGACAACAAACTCAATGCAAATGAAAATAAGAAAAAATAAAGGAGGCGCAATTAAAAGATAGGGGAGGCAATCGACGATAAATGGGGTACCCGGATATTGTTCCGCCTAGGACAATTGTTTCAAGTGCAAGAAACCTCTATTATGCTTCCTAATTAATGGAATAGTGAGTCAAGGAAATCCTTAATTTCATAGTCCCAAATCTAAGGTCAACCATGCCTAACTGTATACATGTCCTGGAGGAGAAATCGAACAATCTCAACACCTCGCACTCATATAGAATTGCAATGAGCTCTAGGTATTCCAAGTGATAAACCCTATTCCTATGTATAGACCTAACCCTTTGGTCCAGGTGAAAGATCCCCAGCCACAATTAAGCCCTAGATGCTAAAATCACTTCAACACTTCACTCC
The DNA here is from genome assembly GCF_009730915.1 of Dioscorea cayenensis subsp. rotundata. Taxonomy (NCBI): domain Eukaryota; kingdom Viridiplantae; phylum Streptophyta; class Magnoliopsida; order Dioscoreales; family Dioscoreaceae; genus Dioscorea; species Dioscorea cayenensis. The sequence goes on from NW_024087669.1 coordinate 18,442, forward strand.
GTTGCACTCGCAACTAAGCCCCAGCGGAAGTTTATCCCTTAGCCCATTCACTCTACTATGGCCGCAAAGAACTCTTGGAACGTGGAGGTAGGATAGATCACATCGGAGGGGAAAGGGGACGCTCCACTACCTCTCGACTCATCCTCTCAACCCTCTCCAATCTAGTTTTGTCTAACTCTCATGGTGTGTCATTCACTCATAAGAGTTACCAAATAGAACTCTCAACCCTAGTGTCACTCTAGGGAATTATTCATACAATTAAGCATACAACATTGGAACTCACAATAAACATCAATTAATTGAAAGCATAATAAAAAGATACAATGAAACGAATACATCCTAGGATTCACAAATACCCAAGTACCCACTAGGGACTTAGCTCTCCATGGAGCAAAATACAATAGAAAATGAAATCAAAAGTAAAGAGATGCAATCCATTAATGGCAACCCCCTTGTGTTTGTGTCAAAGGTCTTGTGGATCGGCTGCGTCTTCTTCAAAGGTCCCCTCATCGAACCTAGGGCACACCTCATAGGATCGGTACCGATGAAAACTCCCCCAATAGCTCTCTTCCGAAGGAAACATGGTGTCAAAGGCCGTCAAACCTCTCCAAAGCCTTGCCAAACCCTCTCCAAACCCTAGCTGCCAGCACCTCCAAAGATGGGAAAAGGTGGAAGAAAAGATAGGGCAAAAGATAGAGAAATCGGGGCTGAATCGCGGCTTTTAAAGGGCTAGAATCGGGTACCCACACGGGCCTGTGGAATTTCCACATGCCCCTGTGGAATTTCCACACACCCATGTGAATTCTCTGGAATTCTAATTTTCGGCCGGCTGTGAACAGTAACCGCTACAGTGAATTGCTACAGTATTTTGCTATGATAATTTGTTGCATTACTCCGCCAAAAACACTCCCGAATCAACTTTTCATCGAGGCAACATAAATGGCCAGACGTTTATGCCGTAGATCGCATCATTTTTTCAATAAACGGATTCATTGGTGAAGATCTTGCTATCAATGCACAAGTCAGGATACGCAAATGTGACTGCCCTTGTGCCCCTCCAAATCATTGCAATTGCTTGAATATATAGAGGTTGGCACACATTCACGTATCTTTGAGCCCAACTTGTGTCTTCGCGCTTGTTTCTTCCAAGATTTCATCAAATAGTGCATTCGCGATCTACTTTTGGCTTGTTTTCTTAAAACATAGCTTCACAACCCTACCTGCGCAAAAGAACACAAATACACATGTATTAGCGCTTATACCTGATAAAAGTAATGCTCATTGTAAGAAAAATAACACTTCGCATTCTTAACACACAAGCACTTATCAATATGCTACAGTACCCTGCTGTAGTGCTTTGCCAAATACTCCTGATTCCACACTTTTCATTAAGGCAACATAAATGGGTACACGTTTATGCCGTAGATCACAACTCTTCTTCAATCAAAGGCTTCGTTGGTGAAGATCTTGCTATCAATTCACAAATTGGGATACGTGAATGTGGCTGCCTTCGTGCCCCTCCGACTCATTGTAATAGTTTGAGTACACAAAGGTTGGCACACATTCACGAATCATAATACCCCACTTGTGTCTTCGGGTTTGTTCCTTCCAAGATTCCACCAATTAGTGTGCTCACGATCTACTTTTGGCCTCTTTTCTCAATACTTAGCTTCACAACCCTACATGCATAAAAGTAACACAAATATACAAGTATTAGCGCTAAAACTTGATAAAAGTAATGCTTGTCATAAGGAAAGAACACTTCACATTCGTATCAGACAAGCACTTATCAATGGGCATAGCCTAAAGGTGTTCTAAAACATCTCCAACATGAAATAATGGCTTAAAAATTTGATCTAATGCATGAAATATAACCAAAACAAGTGTTTCTCATCAAAGAAAATGAGTAAAATACAACTTAGATGATAAGAATGATGGACAAAGCAATATGAGCATGGACTTATCAAACTCAAAAATAAACCCTCGAATGCTTGGGTTGCCTCCCAAGAAGCGCTTATTTAACATCACGAGCCTGACGTACCTTGTTTGCCTACCTCATGGGGTTTCAAATAGTTTGAAATTACCCTCGGTCATCCTTGGATTGTTGTTATAGAAATATAGCTTCAATCTTTGTCCATTCACCTTAAAAGTGCCTTTTTCATGGTGGGTTACCTCTACTGCTCCGTGTGAGAATACTTGAGTGACAGTGTATGGACCCGACCAGCGTGACTTGAGCTTCCCTAGGAATAGTTTCAACCTAAAATTTAATAGTAAAACTTGGTCCCCTTATTGAAATTGCTTAGGATACTTAATGTGTTTGTCATGGTGCTCCTTCACCCTTCCTTTGTAGAGTCTTGAATTGTCATATGCTATGGTGTGCCATTCATCCAATTCGTTCAACTGAAGCTTCATCTTGTTGCCAGTAAGAGTAGAGTCAAGATTCAAAAATTTTATACCCCAATAAGCTTTGCGCTCAAGTTCAACAGGTAAGTGGCAAGCTTTTCCATAGACCAGCCTATAAGGAGTGGTTCCTATAGGGGTCTTGTATGTAGTTTTGTTCGCTCAGAGAGCGTCATCCAAGTGCTCTGCCCAATCCCTTCTACTTTGTGCAACAGTCTTCTCTAGAATTATTTTTAAATTCCTATTGGAAACTTCCACTTGCCCAATAGTTTGTGGGTGATATAGTATTGCCAATCTGTGGTGGACGTTATAACGCTTCAGAATTTTCACAAATTAAGCATTACAAAAGTGAGTGCCTCGATAGCTAATAATTGCCCGGGGTGTTCAAAATCTGGAGAATAATATCTTTAAGAACTTTACCACCACCCTTGCATCGCTTGTTGGCACGGCTTGAGATTCTGCCCATTTAGATACCCATTTAGATACGTAATCGACTGCCATGAGGATAAATTTGCAACCATGTGAGCTTGGGAAAGGCTCCATAAAAACAATTCCCCACACGTCAAAAACTTCACAAGCTTGATTCCAGTTCTGGGGCATCTCATCCCTACGAGAAATGTTGTCTATCCTCTGACATCTATCACATATTTGTATGAACTTTTGGGTGTCTTGAAATAATGACGGCCAATAGAAACCTGAATCAAGAATCTTCTTTGTAGTTCGGTTAGCATTGTAGTGGCCCCCAGTTGGTCCAAAATGACAGTGCTTCAAGATACTTAAACCCTCTGTCCATGATACACATCTTTGAACAACCTGATCTGAACAAACTTTGAATAGATAAGGGTCTTCCCAAATGTAGTGCTTGAGGTCTGAGAAAAATTCTTCCATTGTTGATGCATGAACCATTTTGGGATGACACCCCCAACTAAATAGTTGGCAAAATTGGCAAACCATGGTTGCTCATTCTCTTCAACCATCTGAATACTATACAAGTGCTCTTCAGGAAATGAATCTTTGATATCTTTTTCTCTCAAAGTATTGAGATTAGGGTTTCTATAAATGGGATAAGTGATCCGCTGCAAGGTTTTCTGCCCTTTCTTATCCTTGATCTCAAGATCAAACTCCTGTAGTAATAGGACCCATCTAATTAATCATGGTTTGGCATTCGACTTACTGAGCAGGTATCTCAAAGCTGAATGATCAGTATATACCACCACCTTGGAAAGAACCAGATAAAGATCTGAATTTGTCAAATGCAAAAACCACGGCAAGCAACTCCTTTTCTGTCATGGTATAATTCTCCTAAGCTTCCGTTAATGTTTTTGGTTGCATAGTATATGGGGTGGAATTGTTTGTCTCTACTCTACCCAAGGACTGCACCCACTGTCAAAATAGTTTGCATCACACATCAATTCAAATGGGGCATCCCAAACTGGAGCTATCATTATGGGTGCGTGAGTAGGCTTCTCCTTAAGCGTGATAAAAGCTTTCATGAAATCATCATCAAACTTGAACAACACATCTTTTTCTAACAATTTTGTCAAGGGCTGGCAATTTTGCAAAGTCTTTGATGAATCTTCTATAAAAGCCTGCATGTCCTAGAAATCTCCTGATGGCTTTCACTGAGTTTGGGGGGAGGCAACTTCTCTATTACAAAGATCTTCACTTTGTCTACCTCTATTCCCTCTTTGGAGATCTTGTGACCCAGGACTATCCCTTCTTGAACCATGAAATGGCATTTCTCCCAACTTAGTACAAGGTTGGTTTCCTCGCACCAGGTGAGAACACGTTCTAGATTTTTGAGGCATAGCTCGAATGAGTCACCGAACACAGAAAAATCATCCATGAACATCTTCATAAAGTCTTCCACCATGTCTTCAAAAATTGCCATCATGCATCTCTAAAAGGTGGCAGGGCATTACATAGGACGAATGGCATTCGGTGATAGGCAAATGTCCCATATGGACATGTGAAAGTGGTCTTTTCTTGGTCCTCTGGTGCAATGGGGATTTGGAAATACCCAAAAAAACCATCCAAAAAGTAGTAGTAGGAATGCTTAGCTTGCCTCTCAAGCATCTGATCAATGAATAGTAGCTGGAAGTGATCTTTTCGAGTAGCATCATTCAATTTTCTGTAGTCAATGCAGACACACCATCCAGTAATTGTTCGAGTCAGATTAACTCATTCTTCTCATTGGTGATTACAGTCATCCCTCCCTTTTTAGGAACCACTTGCACTAGGCTTACCCATTTACTGCCAAAAATTGGATAGATAATGCCTATATGAAGAAGTTTGATAACTTCAGTTCTTACTACTTCCTTCATATTTGGATTTGGTCTTCTTTGTAGCAAGGCTGAAGGTTTATGATTATCCTCCATCAGAATTTTGTGAGTGCAGAATGAAGGATTTATCCCCTTAATGTCCGCTATCTTCCAAGCAATTGATTTCTTGTGCTGTTTTTCAAGACATTCACCAAGTCTCTCTTTTGCTCGACTTTAAGATTTGAAGCAATGATGACTGGAAGCTGAGTTCCTTCCCCAAGAAAGGCATACTCAAGGTGTTAAGGAAGCTTTTTCAAATCTAGTTCAGGTGGTTCTTCAGTTGAGGGTCTCAGACTTTTATTTAGCAGCTTATCACTTTGTTCTGGCTCCTTTATTTCTGTGGATGCTGAGCTTTCATCTAAACTAACATCTATGCCATACACAGGTTGCACAATACACTCAGTCTCTTCTCCTTTGATCTTTGCTTTGTTCAACCATCGGCTTCGAATGGGGTGCCTATAGTTTCTCTATGTCCAACGCGGTTAAGTCAGTCGGGATACCAACCTCTTCCTTCGGTGGAACTCTTCCATAATTCATGAAGTTTGTGAATATTGTCTTCCAAATATTATCTTCATCTACTGTAATGGAACTTTCCCATGGTTTAAATGTGCAAAACAAATTATCTAGAATATACCACAAGTGTTATTTAGGTGGTATCCACTCATGCCAAATATCAAACATAATTTGCTCACGTTTTGGTGTAGAATCCAAATTCGCTATGATAAACCTCCACCAAAATATGGTTATCAAAGAAGAGGAATCATTGACAACAAATGGAAAAGAATGAGAAAAGTAAATAAATTAATTAATAAATATGGTTAGAGCAATAAGCTAGAAGTTTCCTAGAATTAATTAAAGTCTCCGGTAATGGCACCAAAAACTTGATTGCTTAGTCGCAAGTGTATCGGATCACCAAGTAATAGGCTGTGAGTGATACAGGGGTCGTATTCCATGGGGCTAAGGAGCTAATATTACTCCTCTATCACTTATCATCCAACCTCAAAAGTTAAACATGGTGAACTACTCCAATACATGGAAGAAGGTAAACTAATACAAGTATAAAAATCACAGAGCAAGACAAGTGATTACAAGAGCAACAATGAGATACAAAGCCCTATGGATGAGGATCCTCTTGAGGGGTCATAATGATAAAAGGATGCACGATAATAGCATAGCAAGGGTGATTTAGACCGAGGGATCTCAAGATTAGACCAATTCCAATTTCTCGGCAATTGAACCCTAATCCCATACTAATGTTGATAGGAATCTCTCTCCAATAAACATCCCTACGATTGCATTAAGTACAAGAAGATCCCGAACTAAGGACACACTTACCCTAAGTCTATCCTTAAGATTCGGAGGGCTACCGACATCCAATTTCTTGGCATGTCAATACAAGCAAACCCCTTTTAGTTCATTAAGGATCTAGTAAACACGAGTAGGTCACATCTACGTGTATAACTCAATAAAGATCTACGGAACTCTCCATTTAGTGTTCTAGGCATGGAGAACAACGAACTAGACCATAAATCAACCCAATGCATTTCAATTAAAGACAAAGCATCCAAAATACATGATGAACCTTCAAAGGTTCACCTAAATTCAGTGGCCTTGGGAGTCTAATATTCCATTATACAAACAAGGATAACAAAGTCAAGAAAAAAAAGAAACAAATTCATAAATGACACTCCCTACTCCAAATGATGAAGAAGAAGAGAAAGGTCGGTCGAATGACGCTTCCTCTAGCTAAATGAATGTCGAATGACCCATGGTTCCTCCTCCCGAGGTGATAAATCTCTCCCCTGAAGATCAAGCTCTTGGTCACCTCTCTAGCCTCAAGGATGTTCTTTATCAAGATGTCTTCGTTCTCCTCTATCCTCTCCCAAGTAATGGCTGCCAAGAGAACTCCTCTTTCATGCCCTAAAATGTGTTCTTATATCCCTCATGTATAAGGACCCTATAGGGGTTAAAAAGAGGCAATAAACTCTCCAAAATGAGCCATCCCGGGGTCAATGAGACCCTCATTGAGGCCATATGGTTTAAGCCAAACCCTTGCTTCTCTTGCTATAGTATCAATCTCGGGCTGCATTGAGGTCGTATGGCCTAAAACTATTTATGGCTCAAAAATTCTCCATGTGCAACAATGATTGATACAATGATTTTGCTGCAGTGCCACTGCTACAATACTCCAGCAGCAGTAATCTGCTACAGTAAATACGCTACAATGTCGCGACCTATTTTTCTTCTCTTTTTCTCCCAAATCGTATCTTCATGTCCTCCATGGCTCCTCCATACCCTTTGAAGCAAATAGTAGTTGATTAAGCATAAAACGTCCATCGATTTTTATGAAAATACATGCTAGATGAATAAAATACATATACTAAAATATATACATTTAGGCACTTATCACGTATTCACAGGGAATAGTTGTTAGGAAGAAAGTAGTAATGCTATTTAGCTATCAAGTGAATGTATTCGTAATTTAGGTAAACAATATCGATAGAAAGATGGGGTACCCGGACATTGCTCACCCTAGGACTATTGTTTCAAGTGCAAGACTAATCATTATGCCTCCTAACTAAAATTTAATGAGTCATGGAAATACAAAGACACACTGTCCCAAATCTAAGGTCAACCGTAACTAACCCTACACTATGCCTCCGCGGAAAGGAATGCTCTCGATGCCTCACACTGTGTAAGGTTACTTAAAGCTCTAGGGACTCCAAGTGATAAACCCTATTCTCTAATATAGATATAACCCTTCGGTCCAGACGAAAGCCCCTAGTCACGATTAAGCCCCAACACTAAGGATTACTTCAACACTTCACTTTGTTTCTTGCGCAACTAAGCCCTAGTGGAGTTTGTCTCTTAGCACTTCACTCTATCATGACCGCAAGAAACTCTTGGAATGTGGAGGTAGGATAAACCACATTGGAAAGAAAAGGGGACATTTCGCTACCTCTCGACTCACCCTCTTAACCCTCTCCAACCTTGCTTTGTCTAACCCTAATGAAGTGTCACTCATTCACAAGGATTACCAAGATAGATTCTCAACCCTAGTGTCACTCTAAGGAAAAATCAATTCAACAAGCATTCAATATTGAAACTCAATTAACAGATCAATTAAAAAAACATAATAAGAGACAATGAAACAAAATCATCCTATGGTTTACAAGTCCAAGCACCCACTAGGTGTTTAGCTCTCCATAGAGCAATACACAAGCAAATATGAAATCAAGAGTAAATGCATGCAATCCATAGATAAAAACCCCTTGTAGTCCGTATCGATGGTCTTATGGAGCCACCTCGTTTTCTCCAAAGGTTCCCTTGTCAACCCTAGGGCACACTGATAAGTGTCTAAATGTACGTATTATAGTATATGTATTTGATACTTCTATCATGTATTTTTATATGAATGGTTGCCCGTTTTGTGCTTAATCGACTATTATTTGCTTTGTAGGGCATGAAAACGCCATGGAAGACACGAAGATACGATTTGGGCGAAAAAAGAAAAGAAAACCAGGTCACGGTCCTGTATTATATTTACTGTAGCATATTATTGTAGCTAGAGTGATGTAGCAGAGGCACTGTAGCACCTGGATGATTTTTGAATCAGGAATTGATCCAAGCCATATAGCCTCAATGCTGCCCGGGAGTGACCCCGGGATGAACACTGTAGTAAGAGAAGAATCGGTTTTACTTGGTTCATAAGGCCTCAATGAGGCCACCATTGATCCCCTCATTGACCCCCTCATTGACCTCGGGATTGACCTGGGGATACATTATTTTGGGGCATGATAAAAGGGCTCTTCTAGGGCAAAGGGAAAGGGACTTCTTCTTGGCCTCTTGGGCCGCCTCCAACACACTTTCTTGATGCCTTCCAATCATCTTCCGGCGATGTTCCTTGTGGAAAACGAGCACACATCATCACCAAGAGAGAGAGAGTGGAGCATAGGAGAAGGAGTTGGAGTGAAGATCTAAGCCACCATTGCATCACCATTTGAAGCTTCATCAATTCAAGGAGATCAAAAAGATCGTAAAGGGAATTTTATAGCTTCTTTATTGTCTTTCTTTTCCTTGTATGTTGTGTAAGTATCCCTCATCATGAAGGATTAACTTATTTTGGTGTTTGGATGTGGATGAACCCTAAGGTGTATTCTTTTGTATGAACTTGTGATGTTGTTAGTTATTTAATTTGATGGTTATTTGAGAATCAATCTTTCATGCTTTCATTTCTAGAATTACATGTATGGAGAGATCCGTAATTCTTTTATGAGTTGTATGCATAGATGTGACCTACTCACGTATAGTAGATCTAGGAAAGATTAAAAGTGGATTCTTGTGCCGACATGCTGAGAGATCCAGTGTTGGTAGCCCTCCAATGCTAGGTCTAAGCCGAAGGATAGTAGGTTTACTCCTATTATAGATTTCCTTAAACTCATTGCAATCATAGGTGGGTTAATCCGGAATAGATTCCAATTAACAATCGCATGGGATTTGGGGTTATCCGCTGATAAATTGGGGTTAACCTATTTATGAGATATGTAGGTCTTAAATGACGTCAATACACTTTAAACCATCCTAGTTTGTGACTTAATGACAACCCTAGGGGGATTCTTTGTCCAAACACCGCCTTCTCTTGCTTGATACTCCCTTGTTTATTTATTTATGTGTGTTAGTTACCCGGCCATAGGATTAGCTTAGGTTAGTTTATTTTGTTTTATTTGTTCTTCTTACTAAGAATTGTAGGCTAGATAATAGATGAAGAGTGAGTAATAATACTTCCTTGGCCCCATGGAATACGACCCCTGTGTCACTCATGGGGTATTATTTGGTGATCCCGTACACTTGAGGGGAAGCAATCAATTTTTTGACGCCGTTGCCGGGGAATTCAAGGAATATTAAGAAAGCTTGTAATCTATTGCTCTAGCTATTTTTCTTTTATTTGTACATATTACTCTTTGTACATATTTTTGTTGTTTAATTTGATTTTGTTCTTTTTTATTGTCTTTTGTGCAAGGTACAATTTTCTTAGCAACTGTAAGGGGCTTGCAATTTTAATGATTCTGATTCAATTTCAGCCGCTAAAGTTGATGCCCATGTTGATTATATTGAAAACCAAAGACCACAAGGAAACCCTTACAGCTCAACTTACAATCCGGGGTGGAAATACCACCCATATTCTTCATGGAATCAAGGGCAAAATCAGAAGGTTGCAACTCCTCAGGGTTCCCAAATGCAACAACCACCGCTAGTAAAGAGGTTTACTACAGAGGATGTTCTGGCAAAATTCATGATTAATACTGAACAAAGATTTATAGACATCAACACCAAATTTGACACCCTCACCACCAAACTTCATGCCCTTGATGCCAAATGTAATACCCGATTTGAGGCCATCGATGCTACATTTTTGTTGGTGCAAACTTCTCTTCACAAGTTAGAGAGTCAGGTTGAATAATTAATTCAAGAACGAGTAATTGAACTCTCAACCACAAACAACAATGAAATTGAAGAGAGATATGATGGAAGGGAGATGGATGAGAACTTTGGTGTAATTGAGGTGAAAAAGGTTGAAGTAGTGGAACCAATATCACTTGAGCTAGCCGTTAGCATGGAAGTGACTCAAAACACCAAGCACAAAAGAGAATTATTCAGGACAACTGAAGATTTGGGTAGGAGGTTGAACCCATCCAATGAACCACTAATTCCAATGTTGGACATGTCCCAACAAAAACATTTTCCTTGGAGGCGCCAACGATTTTTGTGGGTAATTAATGGAAAATTGATAATGGTTGAAGAAGAAGATGTAGGTAGGAGGTTTACACCGTCCAATGACCGACTGATGCTGACAAGGTCCCCTTGCGTATATCCTGTAAGTGCACGGGTTTGTCGAAGTAATAATCCTGGATGAGCGGGTATCGAATCCACATGGAGTAGGGAATAAAAACACTTAATCCGCTTCTTAGCTATGTGAAAAATCAGTAGTGATAAGTGTGACAATAATTCAATTCTCAAAAGTAAAAACAACAAGTAAGAGAGCACGAGTAAAGGAGAATGTAAGGCAATCGATAAAGATGGGCTACTCGGATAATGCTCCGCCTAGGACAATTGTTTCAAGTGTAAGAACCCTCTATTATGCTTCCTAATCAATGCAATGGTGAGTCGTGGAAATCCTTAAATACATAGTCCCAAATTTAAGGTCAACTATGCCTAACTCTATACATGTCCTGGAGGAGAGATTAGATAACCTCTCAACCTCGCACTCGAATAGAGTTGCAATGAGCTCTAGGGATTCCAAGTGATAAATCTCTTCCTAATTATAGACCTAACCCTTTGGTCCAGGTGGAAGGTCCCTAACCACAATTAAGCCCAAGATACTAAGATCACCTCAACGCTTCACTCCGTTGCACGCGCAACTAAGCCCCAGCGAAGGGTCATCACTTAGACCATTCACTCTATTATGGTCGCAAAGAACTCGAGGAACGGAGGTAGAATCTATCATGCCAGAGGGGAAGGGGACGCTCCTGTACCTCTCGACTCACCCTCTCAACCCTCTCTAACTTAGCTTTGTCTAACACTCATGGTGTGTCACTCACTCACAAGGTTACCAACAAGAACTCTCAACCCTAGTGTCACTCTAGGGGAAATGTTCATACAATCAAGCATTCAAGGTTGGAACTCACAACAAACATCAATTAATTGAAAGCATAATAAAGAGATTCAATGAAACAAATACATCCTAGGGTTCACAAATACCCAAGTACCCACTAGGGGTTTAGCTCTCCATGGAGCTAAGTACAATCAAAGAAATAGAATGTAAAAGCAATGAATCCATAGAGAAACCCTCTCGATAGTCGTGTTGATGGTCTTGTGGAAAGTCCTCTACTCATCGTCCAAGGATTCCCTTGTCTGGTATAGGATACGCCTCGATGGAAGCTCCCCTACCAACCTTCTTCCTAAGGAATGATGATGTCGGAGCCATAGAATCTCTCCAAAACCTTAGCCAATACCTCTCAAAACCCTAGCCAAAACCCTCTCTCAAGTTGGGAAAAAGATGGAGAAAAGAATACTGAAATCGGGGCTGAAATCAGCTTTAAATAAGGCTGGAATCGGGCATCCATACTGTCCTGTGGATTTTTCACACGCCCATGTGGAATTTCCACATGGGCGTGGGTAATTTCCACACGCCCATGTGGATTCTCTGGAATTATGATTTTCGGCCGGTTGTGAACAGTGTTGCTTCAGTACTTTTGCTATAGTGCCTGGCCTAAAATACTTCCCGAGTCCATACCTTCATCGAGGTGACGCAAACGGGCACACGTTCACATTGTGGATCGCTTTGCTTCTTTAATGACGGACAAGTTGGTGGAGATCTTGTTCTATGTGCATAAGTCGGAATCCTTGAGTGTGACTGCCCTTGTGCCCCTCCAAATGCTTGTGCTAACTCAAATATGAGGAGGTTGGGACACACTCTAGCATCTCACACCCGACCTATATCTTCGCATTTGAACCTTAGCAAGATTTCCTCCAAAATTGGTGCATTATGATCCACATTGGTTTCTTTCCTTCATACTCGGCCTCACAACCCTACCTGCATGAAAGTAACATAAAAACACACATATTAGTGTAAAAACCCAAGAAAAGTAATGCTCAACATAAGGAAAGAATGCTTCGCTTTCATATCACACAAGCACTTATCAGATGCGGAGTTTGAAAAATTTTCAACCTTACCTATTCCCTTGGAGGCCAAAATGATTTTTGAGGAAGCTCCAAGGAAATTCAGCCGGGAATAGAAATGGAGTGGGGAGGATGCTCAAACCAACCAAGGATCCACCCAAGTTCAAGTTGCACAACTCTGGGCCTAAACGTTTCCCATGGAGGCCTAAAGGTACCATGTTTTTGGTCTCCACAAGCTAACCATCCCGGAAGATAATTCTTTTCTTTCATGGAAGTAGTTATGCTACATTTCGCCAGGAGGAACACACCCTCTTCAAGCATCCTTAAGGTAAGAAGAGGTACATTGAGCTAACGACATTAAACAAGCGATTCTTGGGAGGCAACCCAAGCTTCAATTTTCTTCATTTTCTTCTTTTCGTATTTTTAGTAAAGTGTAGATTGTGTTCTTGTTAAGTGTATTTGTGTTTCCTTTACATTTTTGTTTTGTAAATAAGTCCATGCTCGCATGCCTTGTGCATTTTTTTCTCATCGTCCTTCTTGTGATTTAATCACTTATCTTCTTGAGAAACTCATGTTTTTGATGTTATTTCATGCATTAGATGGAGTTTTTAAATTTTCTTTCAAGTTAGGAGGTGTTCTAAATCTCTTTAAAGCCTTCCTTATTCACTTGGAGAAGAGAATTTTAGCTTATAAATGTTTCCTGGGTGTATACTGCCTCAATGAGGACCTCATTGAGGCCGTCTGCCCCATCTAGAAAGTTTTAACTAGGGCATACGGCGTTAATGAGGCCCTCATTGAGGCCGTATGCACTGTAGCAAGAACTATGTCTTAGCTTTTTGGCCACCTTTTCTCATTCTTCTTTCTCCACCTTCTTCAACTGATTTTCTCTCTTCTTTCTCCACTCATCCCTTGAGCATAAACTCTCATTTCTTCTCCTAGATCACCTCCTAACCTCTTTGTGACATCGATCTAATGGTTTACCAAAGTTTTAACTTGAGTTTTCTCAAGGTTTTGTCAGTAAGCTCTTTGATGCCTTAGTTTTATCTTCTTCATTTTTCTTGCATTCTTGGAGCTTATTTGTGGAATTTATCAAGTATTTGGCTTTGTTTTTGTGGTGTGATTGTTGTGGATGAAGTCTCCCTTGAATTTATGTAAAACGTTTTCAATTTTCATGTTTTTGGGGAGGTTCTTTCAAAGTGAACAGTACCCATACGGCCGTATAGACACTATACATCATGTTTTCATTGTTTCTTCATCTCTTACACCACATTTTGAATTATATTGGATTCCTCTATGCTTGATTGCGTTTTTCATGGTTTGTAGGAATGATGAGGATGAAGAAATTGGCAACAACTATGGAGCTATGTTTACACCACATGGGTGACCACATTTTTGGACAAGAAGACCATAGAAACAAGATGTCATTTTGTGATGAGAAACCTAACTCTAAGGACAAGGACTAGCATGGGCACTTTTTTTTCTTGTTTAGACTTTATTTTCTAGTTTTTGTGTGTTCTCTTTATGTTTAATATAAGTTTTTGCATGATTAATCCCCATCTCTTCTTTGTAAATTTTTTGTGGAATGATGATGTCCCCTTTGTGCCTTGCAGGACATTAAGGGAGCTTGGTGAGCCCTCCTTCCATTTGTTGGAAGCTGGACGCGACATGTATAGCTCACCGTACCTTATGTTCGTGTCATACCTTGCCCTTTGCACAAGAAAAACCGGGGAAGTTCGTTTTAACCCTCCACTTTTGATTTTATTGCAAATATTGTCTTATTTTTCGTGATTAGTGTACATTAGCGACAATGTACAATACTAGGTGTAGGGATGGGTGTATTTCATGTACTAGGGTCATTGTTTGCATGCTAGTGTCACCCATGATGGCTTGTTCATTCTTGTAAGATTCTTCTAGCATGGATTAATGATTGATGTGAGTTACATATTTGTTGTTGTACTCTATTGAATCCTGTTTCATCTCTAATACTGTCTTGTGCATTGAATCTTGTGTTGATGCCTTTGGAATAGCCAACTTGACTATTCTAAGTCTCTTGTATGCTTAACACACAACTTCGAGTATTTGGACTTAGAATACTAAGTTCTATCTTTCAATGAACTCTTAAAAACATCTAAGTCTTGTTGAGCTAGACCTAGTTTTATGGCATGCAGAGTAGTCTAAAGACGTGATCTAGGGTAAATGAAAAAAAAAAAAAATGAATGAAAAAAATGAGTCTATGTCAGTATTCCTCTGCTAATGAAGCATGTATGCGTCTATATAGACTGTAATCAAGTAGTTGGGTGGCTCTTGTGCCTAACCGGCATGTGCACCCTCCAGAAAGATTTTTTGGTGTAGTCTACATTAGTCAGACTCGAAAAAAAACAAATGAAAAAAAATGAAAAGAAAATAAAAACCCTAGTGATCTTGTTGACTACCTACCATAAGTTCTGATAAGAAAGAGGGAGTTAGTTCAAGTATAAGAGTTAGAAGGATCTTACCTGTTCATTGGAGTAGCACTTAGCATTCTAAGTCTCAGTATTCTTTACTTGTGGAGTGATTAGCATCTAGAGCTGAGCTGATTGAAGTCAGTAGGCTAGACCAGATCAGGGCAGATGAATTACAAGGTTCACACACATGGCACAAACACATAAGAGGTGAGACAGAGTCTTTTTATTGTGCTTATTGTTTGTAATTTCTCATCTGTATATCATTTTCCACTTCTTGTAGATTCTTGTACTTATTTAAGACAGAGGTAATACATTTAGCCACTTATCATTCTCTATGTTCTTCATGATTTGTTTGCTTGGGGACAAGCAAAACGCTTAGGTGTGGCGATATTTGATAAGTGTTTAAATGTACATATTATAGTATATGTATTTGATATTTTTAGCATGTATTTATATGAATGGTTGCCCGTTTTGTGCTTAATCGACTATTATTTGCTTTGTAGGGCATGAAAACGCCATGGAAGACACGAAGATACGATTTTGGCGGAAAAAGAGAAGAAAACCAGGTCACGGTACTGTAGCATATTTACTGTAGTTGGAGTACTATAGCAGTGGCATTGTAGCAAGATTACTCTAGCAACCACTGTAACACCTGGATGATTTTTGAATCAGGAATTGATCCAAGCCATACGGCCTCGAAGCTGCCCGGAATTGACCCCGGGATGAACACTGTAGCAAGAGAAGATGGGTTTTGTTTTGTTCATACGGCCTCAATGAGGCCACCATTGACCACCTCATTGACCCCAAGATTAACCCCGGGATACATTGTTTTGGGGCATGATAAAAGGGCTTTTCTAGGGCAAAGCAAAAGGGACTTTTTCTTGGCCTCTTGGGCCGCCGCCACCACACTTTCTAAGGCTTTCTGGCCATCGTTTGGCGACGTTCCTTGTTCAAAATGAGCACACATCATCACCAAGAGGGAGAGGAGCATAAGAGAAGGAGTTGGAGTGAATATCTAAGCCACCATTGCATCACCATTTGAAGCTTCATTGATTCAAGGAGATCAAAAAGATCGTAAATGGAATTTTCTAGCTTCTTTATTGTCTTTCTTTTCCTTGTATGTTGTGTAAGTATCCCTCATCATGAAGGATTAACTTATTTTGGTTTTTGGATGTGGATGAACCCTAGGGTGTATTCTTGTGTATGAACTTGTGATGTTGTTAGTTATTTAGTTTGATGGTTGTTTGAGATTCAATCTTTCATGCTTTCATGTCTAGAATTACATGTATGGAGAGATCAGTAATTCTTTTATGAGTTGTATGCGTCGATGTGACCTACTCACGTATACTAGATCTAGGCAAGATTGAAAGAGGATTCTTGTGCCGACATGCTAAGATATCGGGTGTTGGTAGCACTCCAATACTAGGTTTAAAGCCGAAGGATGGTAGGTTTACTCCAATTAGAGATTTCCTTGAACTCATTGCAATTGTAGGTGGGTTAATCCGGAATAGATTCCTATTAACATTCGTATGGGATTAGGGGTTAGCCACCAATAAATTGGGGTTAACCTATTTATGAGATCTGTAGGTCTTAAATGCCGTCAATACACTTTAAACCATCCTAGTTTGTGACTTAATGACAACCCTAGGGAGATTCTATGTCCAAACACCGCCTTCTCTTGCTTGACACCCCCTTGTTTATTTATTTATGTGTGTTAGTTACCCGGCCATAGGATTGGCTTAGGTTAGTTTATTTTTTTAATTTGTTCTTCTTAGTAGGAATTGTAGGCTAGGTAATAGATGAAGAGTGAGTAATAATACTTCCTTGGCCCCCTGGAATACAACCCCTGTGTCACTCACAGGGTATTACTTGGTGATCCCGTACACTTGCGCGGAAGCAATCAAGTTTTTGGCGTCGTTGCCGCGGAATTCAAGGAACATTAGGAAAGCTTTTAATCTATTACTCTAGCCATTTTTCTTTTATTTTTATATATTACACTTTGTACATATTTTTCTTGTTTTATTTGATTTTGTTCTTTTTATATTCTTTTGTGCAAGGTACAATTTTCTTAACACATGCAAGGGGCTTGCAATTTGAATGATTCTAACTCAATTTTGGCCGCTAAAGTTGATGCCCATGTTGATTATATTGAAGACCAAATACCACTAAGGAAACCCTTACAGCTCAACTTACAATCCGGGGTGGAAATACCACTCATATTCTTCATGGAATCAATTGCAAAATCAGAAGGTCGCACCTCCTTAGGGTTCCCAAATGCAACAACCACCGCTAGTAAAGAGGTTTACTATAGAGGATGTTCTAGCAAAATTCATGATAAATAATACTGAACAAAGATTTCGAGACATCAACACCAAATTTGACATCCTCACCACCAAACTTCATGCCCTTGATGCCAAATGTAATGCCCGATTTGAGGCCATCGATGCTACACTTTTGTTGGTGCAAGCCTCTCTTAACAAGTTAGAGAGTTGGGTTGAATAATTAATTCAAGAACAAGCAATTGAACTCCCAACCACAAACAACAATGAAATTGAAGAGAGATATGATGGAAGGGAGGTGGATGAGAACTTTGATGTATTGGAGGGAAAAAGGTTGAAGTAGTGGAACCAATATCACTTGACCTAGGAATTAGCATGGAAGTGACTCAAAACACCAAGCACAAAAGAGAATTATTCGGGACAACTGAAGATTTGGGTAGGAGGTTGAACCCGTCCAATGACCCACCGATGCCAATGTTGGACATGTCCCAACCAAAACTTTTTCCTTGGAGGCCCAAATGATTTTTGTGGGTAATTAATGGAAAATTGACAGTGGTTGAAGAAAGAGATGTGGGTAGGAGGTTTACATTGTCCAAGGACCCACCGATGTCGAGTTTGAAAAATTTTCAACCTTACCTATTCCCTTGGAGGCCGAAATGATTTTTGAGGAAGCTCCCAGGAAATTCAGCCGGGAATAGAATGGAAATGGGGAGGATGCTCAAACCAACCAAGGATCCACCCAAGTTCAAGTTGCACAACTCTCGGTCTAAACTTTTCCCATGGAGGCCTAAAGGTACCATGTTTTTGGTCTCCACAAGCTCACCATTCCGGAAGGTAATTATTTCTTTCATGGAAGTAGCTATGCTACATAAAGCCGGGAGGAACACACCCTCTTCAAGCCTCCTTAATGTAAGAAATAGGTATTTAGAGCTAATGACATTAAATAAGCGCTTCTTAGGAGGCAACCCAAGCTTCCATTTTCTTCATTTTCTTCTTTTCATATTTTTAGTTAAGTGTAGATTGTGCTCTTGTTAAGTGTATTTGTGTTTCTTTTATGTTTTTGTTGTTTAAATAAGTCCGTGCTCGCATGCCTTGTGCATTTTTTTCTCATCATCCTTCTTGTGGTTTAATCACTTATCTTTTTCGGAAACTCATGTTTTTGATGTTAGTTCATAAATTAGATCGTGTTTTTAAACTTTCTTTCAAGTTAGGAGGTGTTCTAAATCTCTTTAAAGTCTTCCTTATTCACTTGGAGAAGAGAATTTTAGCTTATAAATGTTTCCTAGGTGCATACGGCCTCAATGAGGACCTCATTGAGGTCGTCTGCCCCATCCAGAAAGTTTTAACTAGGGCATACAGCCTCAATGAGGCCCTCATTGAGTCCGTATGTACTGTGGCAAGAGCTATGTCTTAGCTTTTTTGCCACCTTTTCTCATTCTTCTTTCTCCGCCTTCTTCACCAGATTATCTCTCCTCTTTCTCCACTCATCCCTTGGCCAAAAACTCTCATTTCTTCTTCTAGATCACCTCCTAACCTCTTTGAGACATCGATCTAATGGTTTTCCAAAGTTTTAACTTGAGTTTTCTCAAGGTTTTGTCGGTAAGCTCTTTGATGCCTTAGTTTTATCTTCTTCATTTTTCTTGCATTCTTGGAGCTTATTTGTGGAATTTATCAAGTATTTGGCTTGGTTTTATGTGGTGTGATTATTGTGGATGAAGTCTCTGTTCAATTTATGTAAAACTTTTTCGATTTTCATATTTTTGGGGAGGTTCTTTCAAAGTGAGCAGTACCCATACGGCCCCAATACGGATGTATGGACACTATGCATCATGTTTTTCATTGTTTCTTCATCTCTTACACCACATTTTGAATTATATTGGATTCCTCTATGCTTGATTGGGTTTTTCATGGTTTGTAGGAATGATGAGGATGAAGAAATTGGCAACAACTATGGAGCTATGTTTACACCACATGGGTGACCACATTTTTGGACAAGAAGACCATAGAACAAGATGTCATTTTGTGATGAGAAACCTAACTCTAAGGACAAGGACTAGCATGGACACTTTTTTTTTTCTTGTTTAGACTTTATTTTCTAGTTTTTGTGTTCTCTTTATGTTTAATATTAGTTTTTGCATGATTACTCCCCATCTCTTCTTTGTAAATTTTTTGTAGAATGATGATGTACACTTTGTGCCTTGCAGGGCATTAAGGGAGCTTGGTGAGCCCTCCTTCCATTTGATGGAAGCCGGACCCGACATGTATAGCTCGTCGTACCTTATGTTTGTGTCATAGCTTGCCCTTCGTACAAGAAGAACCAGGAAAGTTTGTTTTCACCCTCCACTTTTGTTTTTATGTCTCAGTATATAGCTAGGAACCTTAATAGAATACCTGGTATAGCCCTCGACATAGGTATTCTTCGCTAAATCATGAAAAGTTTTTATTTCTAAAGATATATTATTTTAAGAAATATATAGAGTTACTAGTTAATAAATTAAGAGTATAGAGTTTGTAGTACGTTGATAAGTGCTTGTGCGATATGAATGCGAAGCGTTCATTCCTTATGTTGAGCATTACTTTTCTCGCGTTTTTACACTAATATGTGTATTTTTATGTTACTTTCGTGCAGGTAGGGTTGTGAGGCCGAGTATGAAGGAAAGAAGCCAATGTGGATCACAATGCACCGATTTTGGAGGAAATCTTGCTAAGGTTCAAACGCGAAGACATAGGTCGGATGTGAGATGCTAGAGTGTGTGCCAACCTCCTCGTATTCGAGTTTGGCACATCCATTTGGAGGGGCACAAAGGCAGTCACACTCGAGCATTCCGACTTATGCACATAGAACAAGAGCTCCACCAACTTGCCTATCATTGAAGAAGCAAGTGATCCACGATGTGAACGTGTGCCCGTTTGTGTTACTCTGATGAAAGCATGGATGCGGGAAGCTATTCAGGGGCGGATACTGTAGCAGAGCACTGTAGCAACACGGTAGTAAGTATTGTAGCAACACTGTTCACAGCCAGCCGAGAAAACAGGAGTTCAGAGAATCCACACGGGCATATGGATATTATCCATGCCCGTGTAGAAATTTCACACGGGCGCGTGAAGCATCCACGCCTGTGTAGTCGCCCGATTCCAGCCCTATTTAAAGCCGAATCAGCCCCGATTTTACTATTTTTTTCTCCATCTTTTCCCCAACTTGAGAGAGGGCTTTGGCTAGGGTTTTGAGGGGTATTGGCCAAGGTTTTGGAGAGGTTCTACGGCTCTGACATCGTCATTCCTAAGGAAGAAGGTTGGTAGGGGAGCTTCCGTCGAGGCGTATCCTATACCAGACGAGGGAAACCTTGGACGACGAGTAGAGGACTTTCCACAAGACCATTGACACCACTATCGAGGGGGTTTCTTTATGGATTTATTGCTTTTACATTCTATTTCTTTGATTGTACTTAGCTCCGTGGAGAGCTAAACCCCTAGTGGGTACTTGGGTATTTGTGAACCCTAGGATGTATTCGTTTCATTGAATCTCTTTATTATGCTTTCAATTAATTGATGTTTATTGTGATTTCCAACCTTGAATGCTTGATTGTATGAAAATTTCCCCTAGAGTGACACTAGGGTTGAGAGTTCTCGTTGGTAACCTTGTGAGTGAGTGACACACCTCGAGCGTTAGACAAAGCTAGATTGGAGAGGGTTGAGAGAGTGAGTCGAGAGATACAGGAGCGTCCCCTTTCCCCTCCGACGTGATAGATTCTACCTCCGTTCCTCGAGTTCTTTGCGGCCATAATAGAGTGAATGGTCTAAGGGATGAACTTCCGCTGGGGCTTAGTTGCGCGTGCAACAGAGTGAAGCGTTGAGGTGATCTTAGTATCTAGGGCTTAATCGTGGTTAGGGACCTTCCACCTGGACCAAAGGGTTAGGTCTATAATTAGGAAGAGATTTATCACTTGGAATCCCTAGAGCTCATTGCAACTCTATGCGAGTGCGAGGTTGAGAGGTTATCTAATCTCTCCTCCGGGATATGTATAGAGTTAGGCATAGTTGACCTTAGATTTGGGACTATGTAATTAAGGATTTCCACGACTCACCATTGCATTGATTAGGAAGCCTAATAGAGGGTTCTTGCACTTGAAACAATTATCCTAGGCGGAGCATTATCCGAGTACCCCATCTTTATCGGTTGCCTTACCCCCTTCTTTACTTTTGCTCTCTTACTTGTTGTTTTTATTGTTGAGAATTGAATCATTGTCACACTTATCATCATTGATCTTTCACATAGCTAAGAATCGAATTAAGTATTTTTATTCCCTATTCCCTGTGGATTCGATACCCGCTCATCCGGGATTATTACTTCGACAAACCCGTACACTTGCGGGATATACGCAAGGGGATCTTGTCATACGTAAAAAGTTTATAGTATTATATTTGAAGTTGTCGTATTTTTATTTAGGTGTAATTTTGTGTTTGATGTCATGTGTTATATGGTTGTAATTGTAAAAGTTAGGAATTAGAAAGTTGAAAGGTGATGATTTTATATCATTGTTATGTGTTAAACAGATAAAGCAGGAGAAATTTAAATGTATTATCCACATTGTTATTCCACTATATTATCTTTTATATTTTTCTAATCATGTGGGAGGCTCCATCACAACAAACATTTGTCCGAGTCTTCTCATCAAAAGTAATCTCATATCCTCAATATTTTTTTAGATCAGAGTTCTTCCGACACCGTATAACAATTTTTTCTCTCAAATCAAATATATATATATATATATATATATATAATAATAACTGACAAGCGTTTTTATGAATATAAACAATAGCGAACGGTATTATAGCCCGAATGTCCAGTACAAAAATAATATATAAGAATCCGTGATGAACAGTATATGAATAGTACTGGGGAACAGTACTGCAGGGAGAGGGATTTGAACCCATGATCTCCCCTTTTACACTTTGGTGTCATACCATTAGATTATCTAATGATTGACCAAACCAAGTATTTTCAGCATATGTGTAATTGTAAGACTAATTTATTGAGAGCGAAAAGTATATGCCCATTATAAATTTTGTTTGCCTTGATCATAGAACCACATAATGCTACAAAATACATGCAGGTTGTTGGTGCTCGACAATCTAAATATCTTTAACCCTTCCTGTGATATCCTTTTTTGTTGTAAAGTTGTTTCTTCATATGCATAAACCATCCCAGCTTCATTGATTTGGAACCTAACAAGTTCTTGAGTACTTTAAAGGCAACTCTATTAATTATAGCCTGCCCCTATACAACAAGGATAATATAGCCCCATTATTGCATATCTATAGCTTATTAACCTCTACTATGCACCATGACAATATCAGCAACAACATATGTTAGTGCAATCATGTACCACCCGCACACAATCAATACTCACATTTT
This sequence comes from Dioscorea cayenensis subsp. rotundata, assembly GCF_009730915.1. Taxonomy (NCBI): domain Eukaryota; kingdom Viridiplantae; phylum Streptophyta; class Magnoliopsida; order Dioscoreales; family Dioscoreaceae; genus Dioscorea; species Dioscorea cayenensis. The sequence goes on from NW_024087669.1 coordinate 40,982, forward strand.
CAGAAATATACCTTTATTCATAATTCAAACTCTGATCATTTATGAAATGTTTTAATGAGGACCAGGCTACTAATAAACTGCTTGGTGGTTAGTTATTAAGCAGCATTAATTTTGAATGTAACCAGGCTTGTGAAGGACTTCTGCCAGCATTTCATGTGTCTAGCTAAGCATGTTATTCATGATTAGTTAGTTGATTGTTTCACCAAACCTAAATCAACTTACTGATTTGAGTATCTTCAAATGCAAGAGGGGGAAATAACAACAATCATGTCTTCTGAGATATGGTGCACATAGCGATGCTAATTAAGATAAGAGTACTGATCATGACAAATACATTAAGAACTGTAACAATTTTCTATTCTTACAGCATCTCCTAATCATAGTATATGGTACACATAGCGATGTATAATTAAAAATTAAGGAATGATTTTTTGCTCATATATAGTAAATTATAAACTGTAATGAAAACTGACAAAATAATTCTACCACCTTTGCAATAGAAAAAAATGTTAACTACCTTCTTGAGTGAGAGATCGAGGGATAACTCCCTCAGTTGCTTGTTTGTCCACTTTAAAAAAAAAAAATCTAAATTCACATCTACACATGCATGCTACCCTAATAATTGTATAAAAACATATAGAAAGCACTGCAAACATCAGGAAGTGAGCAACACCCACATCATCAAAGGAGTAGATAAATTTCGATGAAAAAAAAAACCCTAAATCCTAACCATAAAACATATACTTTTATTATAACACAAAATAGGAGACATAAATATTAACTGATGACAACCTTCATAGATGTAATCAAATGCTAAATCCATTCCATGATCTTTTCTTTGGTGAACCTCACAGGAGAAGCCAATGTCGAGCCACCAGTTCCTTAAGAAATGGACCTGAATGCCGAACAAAGCTCCTCGTCCTCCTTCGTCCTGCACCTTTAGGGACATTACGAAGAGTCCCACCGGCAGTCCAATATCGATGACAAGATCGACAAAAATGCCGGGGCTGATTAACATTATAATTGTTGAAGTAGCAGAACTTCGTCTCCATGCTCTCGCACCGCGGGCACTGCAAATTTATCACACTGTCTTCTACCTTCATACCATCTTTTCGGTCACTCTCTTTGGATGTCTTCTCCTCTATTCTTATCACCTTTCCAAATAATTTGAATCCTGCAGGTTCATTGCAGCTTATGCCTAAATCTGCCTTTGCCAGCATTTACAAAAAAAATGAAAGAGATCGAGATTAATGCAGTGTCAGTGAGTTAAGTTTTTGTAACAAATGTTTGAAATGGAGTTATATATGCATATATATATATATATAGAAAGGAGGCGAGGCAAATAGGTTTAAAGGAGGGCTGTTGCCAGTTTTATTCTATGATCTATCATTAATGTGGGATTAGCCAGACAATTAAGAAGAATAATATAAGAAAGATCATTTATGTCTGGAGAGTGTTTCAACAATGAGTGACAAAATTTTGATAATTAATCATATTAATTATGGTCGGCCGTAAAAGGTTCCTCGTTCTTTTTTTTTAGGAGATATTTAATAGATTATATGCAGTGGCTTGTTTGGGAAGATGCAAATTGTGATACTTTTTAAGAGTTTATTTCAAATTTTAATTTCTTTTTGTACCTTCATTTAAAAATTAAAATAAAATATTCATTCAATCTCTTCATGAGGATAATAATTGTGTTGAAGTAGTCTAAAAAAATTAATGCTAGGAAAAATAATCATGCTCATGAATAATTGCTATGATTTTTGGTATGACAGGGAATAATAATTATAATTTAAAAACACATAAAAATGTGAGATGTTGGTTTTTTTTTTTTCCCTATGGCAAACGCACTTAATCTATGGATGGACCCGCACCCCAATCTGGTGACATATGATTTAGACTATGAGTATATCTACTGATTACCACTGTTGCATTCCAGCAGGACTTAAACTCAATACATTTGAAAGTCTCATACCACACCTATCATAGTATGGTCATTGCTTTACTTTTGGCATGTTAGGTATTTGTTATAATATTTAGTATAAAATAATTTAAGAATTGTGAAAATATATAACAAATTGAGTTATATAAATATTTAAGTGAGATTTTTTTTTTATTATTTGCTACAAACGTGACAAGCACATTTAATCAATGGGTGGACGTGAATCCCCATCTGGTGACACATGAGTCAGCCTGTAAGTATAAATCTACAACCATAGATTGATTACCACTACGGCATCCCAGTGAGATTTAAACTCAAAACATTTGAAAAGTCTCACGCCACACCTATCAAAGTAAGCCAATGCCTTCCTTTCGGCATGTTGGCTATTTGTTATCAATATTCAATATAAAATTATTTTGAAATTGTGAAAATATATAACAGATTGAGTTATACAAAGATTTGCATCATATTCTAAATTTGATATTGTTTTGTGCTATACAAAATTAAAGTGTATTTAAAATTATATTGTTTTTATTGTACTAATTTGATTAGAAAAAGAGTTGATAGCCCAGCGGTATTAGCCCCGCTATGAAAAAACGTTAGTGTAGAATATTTAAAAGATTTTGAGTTCAAGTGTCACTGATCATAGTAATTGTAATGGACATTTAATTATGAATGAAGATTTGCAATCAACTCCTCGAGTCATCAGGTGAGGACGCATGAGCTATACGTTGAATTCCCTACATTTGTCAAATTTATAAAAAAAAATAATTAAATTAGTTTCACTTTGTATTTCAAATTATAAAGGCGCACTTACAAAGAAAATATGAAGATTTTAATTTATATTCTTGTGAATTCCAGCTAAATGCATGATTTGTCTTGACATTCTGCTTTAGTTTATCAAATTAAATAACTATCAAATTAAATAACGAAGTAATAGTTAAAAACTTTATTTTAATTAAATTTAGAACTTTTAAAAGACATCAAAAATTCAAGTCAACTACTTCCAAGCAAAATTAAACATCATAGTAAAAAAAGGAATTGTGAGGACATATATATAAGATACGAGAGGCTTGTATTTGTTTCTATTTACTTGTCCTATCGATTTGTTGACTTTGATTACACTCTTCATTTGGATAAATCTTGGATCATGGTGTGGAGTTTGAGTAGAGTTTTAAGAAGGGACGGCAAAGGAATCTTTTATAAATAAATAAATAAAGCAAATGCTCTTAAATACTCAACTTTCACCAATAATATACATAATATTTATTTAACTTACAAAATATAAAAGGAGTTAAAGATTAAGGAAAAGTGATATGAGCTTTATTAGGGCCATACTGCCTTGTTGGTTTATTTCCATGTTAACTTTGAGTCACACTTTTAATAGTGACTATTTTATTAAATTAACGAGGTTATACTTCTTTTGCTTTATTCCGTAAAGGTTTTTTAAGAAAAAATAAATACGTAAAGGAGATAAAGAAAGCCTAGTACTTTTCTCCATTTCCTATAGTCAAATCATTAATGATGGCAGTAGAGTTAAAAGTCCTTACTTGTTCCAAGTACATCAATTAAGTCTTAATGTAGTTTTCAGATAGTGATTTAGATTTTACTTACTACCACTAAAATTAATATCATGAACCGGCTCAAAATAATAGGAAGGGATTTTAATTTTCTTTTTACATATTTAAATTTCATTTTATCGGCCTAAAAATTTTCTTTCATCAATTCACCTAAATATAATTGATATTCTTAATCACATTAAACATTTTTATAATTTTACTGTCACAGTTTTAAACATTTAACATATAAGAAAATTAATTATGCATTTGATACCTACCTGCTTTTATATTTGTATATTTTGAGTTGTATAGCAATTTATAAGATAAATTTATATTTCAAAACTAGATTTATCTTTGTAAGCATTTTAATTATACACATAACGAATAAACTTGTAAAATAAAATTTCCCGGACATTTAATGAGGCAAAAAAAAAAAAAAAAACTTTTTTCTTGAAATAATTAAATGATTAAGTGTAAACTACCTCATAGTTAACCATTTGAGAGGTGTGTACCTAAGAATCTCCATCGTCACTTATATATATGTAAAACACCCAAATATAAGATTACCAAACCTGCATAGGTCAGCTCGTTTATGACATTAACAACTTATGCTCAACCTATAACAAAATTTACTTACCACAAACATTTTATTACTAAAAATATATAAAAATAAATAAATAAAATATCAAAAATATTGGGGGAAACACAGAGAGGACCCAGAGTTGTTGAGAATTTGCTTAAAGCAAAAAGAGACTTGAGTGTGCAGCCAATTTTCACATGCATGTAATGATGCCAAACCATGAAAGTTGCAGTGTACACACACGAGACATGCACTTTACAAAGACCACAATTCTCTGTTTCCATGCAACTTCATAAATCTTATTATGGGTAGGTAAATACATATTATAACAGTTCAGCATTCTTTTTTCTACAATTAAAAAAAAAAAAAAACCAACCTTTTTATTGCAGAAATGCAATCTGAAGCTATGTGGCATGAGCGATCCACATGCTTCAATAATAACTGTCAACTTGTGGAGCAGTTCGCAATGAGAAAAGGAAAATCCAGGGGCCGACACCTTCCTGTGAGTGTTCACAATGATCATCCATCTCTCTTATTCCTCCCCCAAGTTCATGAGTATCTGAGAATAAATCAGACGAAATAAACAAAATCGAGGAATGCTAATAAAGAATAAAAAAATGAGATCAACAGAGCATGAGACATTGATTAACGAGGACACTGGTTTCAGGGAGATATTCCATTTCAATGAGTATAGTAAATTAGAATTGAATGAAGAAATAAATGAATTTGATCCCAATAACCCAAAAAAGTAATGCAATACTTGATCTCAAGAGCAAAATAAGTCTAGTAGACAGAAACTCACAAATAGGGAGGGCCGACATAAAAACACATACTGAAGTTCCAGTGACAAGCTAACATATAAACAGACTCCATCGATGAAGAATAGAATTACTCTCAAGAATCCTTCTATGGCTTGTAATTGCACACCCAAAATTTCATTGAGATCGACGATTTTTTTTTCCCTCCCTCTTGGTAAGGACTTGTGAAGATGCTCCCCATATGTTTTTAACTACCCACATATTTGACTAGAAACTTTCATCCTCGTGCTTGATGTAATGAGCTTATTACAGCTATAATAAGTTGGTTTTTGTGTCATAAAGATTGCTAATTTGTCATCACAAACAACAAACAAATGTAGAAACCTTATCTTGGATAGCTCGAACATCCTTCAAGATTTTTCTAAAAGTATATTGCTTGTGAAGTGGCCATGCTAGCCTCTGATGTTACACATCCACAGAAGACGATGCAATTTAAATGCAGCCTAGATGTGCTTCTGATGTCATCTACACTTTTAGCCAAATCATCTTGGTTTCTTTCATATATGAGTCTGATATTGCAAGTTCCCTTGATATCTTCAAACACCCTTGTCGCATGGACAAGAAGAATCTTGCTTGGCTTATACAAGAATTGAGAGAACAAATGAGCAGTACTATTAATATCTGGGCTTATCGATATCCAGTACAATATGCTTCCCTATCATTATCCCATACAAAGTGGCACCAGCCTTTTCACTTCTAGTCTTTCAAAACTTCTAATTTGTCACTCTTTGTGTTGGGTTACTCAACCAAAACTTAGCAAACTATCTGCATGCTTCCTTGACATATGAAGACCCGTATTCCTTCTGATGTATTCCAATGCCCACAATGCAATTTAGCAAACCACTCACATAATTAATATCATTGAACCATTTTCCTCTTAAATTCTTAAATGCTTTATTTATTAAATGAAATAGCATACTATTGGGTCTTCTTCTGTTCCCAATTCTATGAATCTTTTCCACTAAAAAAAGGCAACACTTTGATTATGTTCAAATTATCTTAACTTATATCATTTTGATATTGAACAATAACCAGCAAAGACGCATTTGGCTGTCCCCTTTTTCTTTAAGATTGCAATGCATTTCCTTTGAAATGTACACATAACCAATGGAACATACGGACCCAAATGTTTCAAAGAAATCACAGAAGGTTTCCTTCTGCACCAAACTTCATAGGCATTCATCAAATAGATAGTGCACATGATTTATCCATTCAAAGCTATTTCTGCAACTTCCTTGTTTTACACCTCTAGAGAATTCCCCTTTACTGTGATCATGAAGTGATGACTTTCTTTAGGACTTATTGTAATGAAATTAAGCTTAGATTAAACGACACTTTGAAGAAATTTTCTGGATGTCTATTTACTCTTTGGTTAAGAGAACCCACCGACTTATGAACACAAAAGTTGTTCACACCTTTCAATACGTGCATGACTACAGTAAGGAAACTATTGTGACAAGGAATCAATATCTTCTCAAAGATTCTTTTATTGTTGAATTTTTTCACAAAGGTGATTGACTGCCTATTCAATCCTTGTGAAAAGAGTCCATTAACCAATGAACATGAAAGGTGTTTACACACATTTTAATTCCTAAATAGAAACAATAGGGAAACATTCACGACAAGGTAATTAATATTTTCTCTAAAATTCTTTATTATTGATCTTTTCACCAAGTTGATGTTTAGTTGTCCTAGGTTAACCCACCACCTCCAACCAACCACCAACTTGGAATAGGTTTTTTTTTTTTTTTGCAAAATTTAATTAAATAAATATTAATGGATATCTTAAAAAAAGCCACCATCAACTAGACAAGAACAATTCATATTCTAAGATATTTATTTTAATAAACATTAATTATGTCAAAATTTTATTAATTTCAAATAAAAAATTTTCCTTCAAAACAAATTTAAACTTTAAGAATCCCAACTTATCCTAACCCCAACCAAAAACGCTAGTCTTTATTTGGCCCACCCACTCCATGATCTTAAAGTCATTCATCTTTTAGGTTTTCACAATCTATTCACATTAATTTGGGGCAAAGTGGTGAGGAAGTCACTAAAGTGGGCTAAGTTCCCCTCGCTTCAGATGTTCATTTACGCAAAAGTGGGCAAAGTGCCACTTCCCCCACTTCAGTATTTTTTTTATTTTGAACTAAACCCACTTCAGCATTTTTCTTATCAAAGTGGAGGAAGTGAAATTTTATATAAGCCCATTATCCCTTACTTCCACCACTTTAGCAATTTTTTCACTTTTTGTAAAATGAACACCAGAAATATTGGAAGTGATATTAACTTCCAACAATTTCAAGAAAGTGTCACTTTCCCTCATTTATTCACTTCAGATCACTTTCCTTCAAGTGAACGCCCCCTGAGTGATTGGCATTTGATTGTACTTGTCATTGACTAGACAGTCTTCCCAAATTGCATCCATGCGTCCTATGATTAGCCAGCTAAATTAATTTTAGGAAGATCAACTCTGAGGCTCCTTGTTGTATGAAGAAAAATGGCCCGGCATCTTTCTTTCTACTCTCTTGATTTACCTCTTTGATCATTCAAAAATGCTGACTAATTTGGACTTTGGAGGCTTGTTATTCTTATCTTTAACAAAATCTTGAACTTCCTACAAAGCGATTTGATTGGATTGTCATCTTGATGCTCAAATAATCAAAATTTTCCCGATCAAAATTGAATGCTCACACCTAAAATAATTGAACATGCAATCATAATCTTCTTCCATATCAAAGCTTTATCTTAAGGACTAGTCCTCCATCTTTATTTTCAAGATAATAGATCCCCAATCTCTGATACACATAGAAGGCAACTTAAGCTTGATAGTTTCTCAAGATAATCAAACTTTGAGTTAATATTATATATCAAAATAAATATTTTACAATCAAAATTTTACTTCTCAAATCAATGGTGGATGTTCATTAATATTAATAATTTTTTTATTAACTTATTTAATAATTTAATCTAATTTTCTATTATATTAATGAACATTTATTATTATTTAGAAATGTAACTTTCTAATTTTTTTATATACATAATTTTGATTAGTATCAACTAAGTTGGAGTTTGGCTCAGACAAAAATTTTCACTCCAACCTAACATTTAAAGAGATTCTATTAACCTGACACTTATATCCCCAAACCACACATGAACCCAGTTTAGAAACTAGCATAGCATTAATATACACATCATTATAAAAACATAGCATTACTTCCTATTGATTGTCTTCATTAACATTTGACAAAGCTTTACTATTTTTAAAAAAATATTTCAGTTGTATTTCTTGCTTTCTAAAAGAACGTTCGTATAAATCAAGAAAAGAAAGACAAAGAAAAATGGTAAGGTTTGAAAAATGTACAACTTCTATAACTTGATGAATAAATGTACGTAGGAGAGAGAAAATGAAAGGAATGAGGTAGATAGCAAAATATATTAGAAGTAGAAGTAATGAAAAAGATAAAAATAATAGATATTTGTGTTGAAAGAAAAAAAATGCACAGCATGGTACAAAGTATGGTTTGCGAATTAAGAAGAACAAGGCATGTGGGTTGGAAAACGAAAATTTTGAAAGAACATATTTCTAGAACTTTCTTGAAAGGTTCTTTTTATCGAAAAAGGACAAATAAGCAGGTTTTCAATTCAATTTCTTGCTTGTAATGAAAATGAACAAAGTAAACAGGGTTATGAAATAGGTCCAAAAATATGCAAGGTAAAACTAAATGAAAGAAAACCATTGACCTTTTCTTCTGCATATTGTTGACGCGAACACTAATTGAGGCCTCCAGTATGCGTAAAATTGATGTTTAGGCTTCAGTCTTCCCTTCAACAGTAAGAGATTCCTGGATAGCTTGAACAAATGTAGCGATCTTATAGGTGAAGAACCCAACAAGTATTGGTATCAACTCCAAGTGTACAAAGCCAAGATTGGGAACCAAAATCCTGTAGCACAAAATTCAACTAACAATCAAGGCTACTTTACCAAAGTAAGATTCTAGCAGCCCCTTTAAAGATTGCCCAATGCAGGACAACCATCTAACAATATAAAGTTGTAGACAACAAGTGAAAGCAAACTAATACAACTCTCTAATCCAAGAATATTTGGACAACAAGATTGAACGTTCAGATTTAAATGAGCTGGAAGAATTTTCTCAAACAAAAGCATTGATCCACTTACTCATTCCACCGGTTATACATCATGACCAATGCGACTGGAACGAGAAGCCTTGGTTGTCCAATTGCCCCCCTACAATCATCTCACCAGGTCACTCAGGTAAGCTTTAAAAACAGTTTTTTTTTTTTAAGATTAAACTTGGCATAATAGAAGTTTGTTCAAGCATGCAGATGAGGATACATACTTGACAAGTCCTTTTGCCCCATCTGCCATGGAATCCACAGTATTTCCAAGCATGCGGATGTACACCAGTGAGCCAAGTAACCCTGTACCAAAGCTTCAAAACAAGCAGGATGGTCATCCAATAGTAAAAGGTACTTAAATAAAATCAACAGTTTTATGTATCCTGAGTTGTATACTTTCTTGCTTTCCTTTTTTGTAAATAATGTTTCACTGAAACAATTTCAGATTTTAAAACCATCCACAGTGAGCTTATTCCATCAGATTTTTTGGCATTATTTGCATCATAAGCATGTTCACTTGCTGAGAATTTATCAGTATATATTAAATTTTGTGAAATAATGAGTAGAATTAAAGTATTGCATGCATCACACAATACTAGGTTGCCTTCAAAATGGGGCATATAAAGAACATACATCCATAACAGATAATGCACATAGTAGTCAAGTTCTTATGCAATAAAAATCTAGGAAATATGACAATAGAGAAGAAGGAAAAAATACATTCCATATCAATCAGGGAAACTTATGGGAGTAGTAGAACTTGAAGTAGTCAACTTGTGCACCTTTTGCCATGCTCACCTTGCAGCAATTTCAGGAGAATAGGACACATATGCTGAAACCAGACCTACGCCACCAATTCCGACAGTAAGAATCTCCAACCTCTGTTTCAACTGTGAAATGAAATGTAAAAATGAAAGTGTCACTGTGTCAGCATTCCAAGCAATGGAAAGAGTTTAACAGTGTTAATCAAATAGACTGCAGATTTCCAATGGTCTTTTATCTTTTCAAAAGTGACAATAATTGATCCACCATATCGCACAGAGTTTATCAAAATAATACATACACTTAAATATTGCTCCCTAGATTGAGCTGCCAACACCTTTGGGTCCCCCCTTTCCTTTCTTGACTCACGTAAAATGACATCCTATGTGGAAAAAAACAAAAAAATCCCACATGTAAGCAAATCTTTAGTCACAGTACATAGTTGTATGAAACAAATATAAGACATGAAATTAGCCCAACTGTTAATTAACCATTGATAACCAACCAAATTATAAGCTCGATGAATTGAAAATATCAAATATCAAAGCATTTTATATATTCTGCCAATACTTCACTAGGAAATGGTGACGACTTACACTTCCCCCAGTGGCAGCCTTAGTTGCCCGATCCCATTTTGCCTGCTCCCGCCGAGTGGGAGCCAGCCTCCACCTAGGGGACGCAGCACCATTCAGACCCTAAGCAAACAGTTCAACAGCTTCAATACCAATCAGTAAATCAAGAAAATAAAAACTGAAAATTAGCATACTAGGAACTAGATTCAAAACAAGCAGATGTTCTCTATCTACCCCAATGATGTGCATCAGATAATGAATTACCTCAGTGGCAGAGCGGCCACACCTGGCTGCTTCTACCTGCTGCTCCAGCACTGGTTTCAGTGGCGGTGCGAGTTCTTTGCTTAGATCGATTTCCAAACTGAAAAAATAAGCAACAAAGATACATCAGACTCTACGTTACGAAAGAGAACATCTACAATTACATTCCAAACAAAAAATAGCGACCTTTGGAGGCTCATAGCTCGATTGAGACTCAGAAACCCCTCCCTCTGCTCCTTCTGCTCAATTAAACCAAATCAAGCACAAAAAATCAATAAATTTCTCAAAGAGCAAATTTTGGGATTTACTTTGAATGGAATTGGATCAGGAGCTTCTTTCCCAACGAGGAGGCGTTCCATGCGAGGGCGAAAATCCTTGTTCCAGATGAAATCGCCCGTGGCGGTGACGGGGTCCTCGTTTTCGGAGCCTCCCCAGTAGCGGCGGAGCTTGGTGGTGGTCGGAGGCCCACCGTACTCGCCCGGGGCGGTGCCACTGGACCATTTGAGTGGCTTCTTCTTCGGGAGTACCACCTTGGTCTGGCGAGGGCCAGGTTGTGACTCGTCCACGGAAGGAGCTGATGCTGCACGCACGGTGATGCACCAGGCGCCGGCGTGGAGGCCGGCCATCGAGAGGCAGAGGCTGAAGCTCACGTTTATGTGAAAAAATATCGCAACGAGTGGCGGTTTTGGGTTGCTTTTTTAATTGGTCCAATCCAAACAAATGAAGGAATTTTTGCAAAATAGCCCCTTTGCGTTGTAGATACATTCTATTTAGCAACACTTTTCACAAAAAATTTCCCACTTGTCAGGTAAATTTTTTTTTAATGGATATTAAATTTTAATTTTAGTTTAATTACTAACTTTCAATTTCAATTTGTATCAAAATAAATATTAAATTTTGATTTCATTTCATTGGCACAATAATTAAGAATTTTTTATGAAACTTCGGTGATGTGGACACCGAAATGTTTGTGTGGATGGTTAGGGTTCACATTATCCACTTGCATGGATTGTGCTACGTTAGTGACTTATACACGTGGGCCAAGAACTTCACCACATAGGATGACACATCATCATCACCTCTCCCTCACTTCCTCTACTAATGTTGTAGCCCTAAAACCTCATTGGTGTGTCAATCGTGCCATCGTCATCTGGTGGAGTTCGATAACGTCGGTGTTTGACATGCAATGTAAAGGATTATGTCTAGGGCATCCAGGGATAGTTCGACTTTGTTCATTTTTTAGTGTTTAGAGTTTTAATTTTAATTGTTTGTTTCAATGTAACTGTATAGATTTAAGAATAAATGAAAGAAATAAAATACTGAAAAAGGATAGCAAAATCAAACTCGACAAATTTTGTAAGGCCATTATTTACTTCAATTTACAACAACAATCTTAATTTCTACCACACAATCATTGTAAATTCTGTGTTAATGTAATCCTGTGTTGATATAAAGATACAAAGACACAAGAAATTATATAAATACAACTTACAAATTATACATACACCATATATAGGACAAATAGAATTCTTCTCATATTTCCAATCAACAATTCATTTAATTCATTGCTATAATTGATTCATATTCATTCAGTTCAGTTATGCAAATCATCGAAGTATAGAGGTAACACATGAAGAAAAAAAACAAATAATTCATTCAATTGATTGGGACAACGTAGCATATTCTAACAATTGTACAAAAATTTGTAAAATTACATACAGCATATGCTGCAAAAATACAGAGAGTTACAAAATTACATAGACCATATGCATTTGTGTTAATTACCTTCATTTGCAACACTTAAGAAATACATAAATTTGTAAAATTACATTGACCATATGCAATTCTATGTTAATTACTGACACACCTCTTGCATGCGCGTACTGCAAGTGTACGGGTGTCAAAGTAATAAAGTACCCAATGAGTCGGATAGTCAAATTCACAGGGAATGGAAGTATTTTATCTAGTCGGAATCAAGAATATGATGAAATGAGCTTAATAACAAGAAGTATGAATGTCACAAGCTAATACGGAAGAGTAGAAATGAGGGATGTATCAATCAATGAAGATGAGGTACCCGGGCAATGCTCCCCTTAGGATCTAACATGAAGCGCAAAATTTACAAGTGTTCCTAAACCCAGTTATCAAGTTGAGGCAATCCAAGAATAATCGGTTCCTACCTCCAGATCACCGAAACTAGTCCCCTACAAGGTCCCGATGTAGAAATTGCTCAATCTCAACATCTCACACCACATATGACCACAATAAACTCTAGAAATTTCTAAGAGTACATTCGATTACTAAGGATAGACCTAACCCTACCTTTAGGTGAAATATCCCTAACCTCCTACAAGGTCCTGCCGGAGAAATCTCTCAATCTCATGACTCACACCAAATATGGTTGTATAAAGCCTAGGGAATACAGAGATAGAATGTACTAGTCGAAGAGGAAAGGGGACACTCCACTATCTCATGACCCTCTCAACCCTCTTCAATCTTGAGGTTCTAGCCCTTAATGGAGACCTCTCTCTCACCAAGGCAAACAACTCATGTAAACCAATCAACCACAAGATCAATACAGCAAGCAAGGAATAAGAAAGCATGATTGAAACTCAATTAAACTTAGATTTACTAGAAAACACAAAGTAAATCAATACAAGAATAAGATCCTAGGATTCACATGCCTAAATACCTACTAGGGTTTAGCCTTCCATGGGGTAAATTAAAAAACAAATAATGCAATGTAAATCAATGAAAACCATGAAATAAAACCCCCTCGAATTTGTGATGATGGCCTTAATGGGTTGCTCAATGTTTTGAAGGATTCCTCTCCTAGGCTAGGTCGCCGATGGCTTGCTTAATGCTATGACGAAGAAAGAATCTATCAAAGTTGGTGAAGAGTGCTCCCCAAATTCGGTAAAGACCTCCTCTCCAAACCCTAGTCACTTTGCCTCTCAAACGCTATCAAAGTCTCCAAAAAAATAGGGCAAAAAGGCTATTTATACACAAAACCCATGTCTACCATGTGCCTTCACGTGACCGTGTGAACCTCCATGCACCCATGCAGGCTACGGAACAGCTCACACAACTGGGTATTCACCCTTTTCAAGCCTCCTTAAGGTAAGCAATCAGGTACGTCAAGCTAGTGACATTAAACAAGCACTTCTTAGGAGGCAACCCACGCTTTGGTTGTTTTATTTTCTCATGTTTTCTTAGTTTAGTCTAGTTGTTTTCTTTGAGTTTCTTTGATTAGTTGGTGGTGCTCTTGATTAATCCTTTGCTCCATTCTCGTTAGTTATGAGCATTTTCATTTTACAATTTTCTTGTTAACTGTTAAGGTTGCAGGCCAAGCATTTTGAACTTTGAATTGAGGAGAAACAAAGGCCTGGAGTGCTTCCTAGGCTAAGCATAGGGTAAGCATGGCCATGCATTTTGCTAGAAGTGAAAATCTTGGGGTTTTTAGGAAGCACGGGCTAAGCACACCGGTACTTCCCATTTAGTATGGTTTGTGTGCACCTTAGCCGTGTTTTCTTTTCTAGGAAATTTGCTGATAACATGTAAAAAGCATGGCTCAAGAGCATGGGGTAAGCACGTCCCGTGCTCATGTTGTGTTTACCCTAATTTCTTACTTTTGTGAATTGGTTTTTATTGTCGAATGTAGGTTATCATACCAAGCATAAGAGCCACAACAATGATTTTTGAGCATCACCAATTTCTCTTTTCAATAGTGTTTTTCTTTTGTCTTTAATTTTTTTCTTGAGTTACACTTGTGCGCCCTTTTTCTTTCTCAAGATGTGAGCCATATGAAAGCAAGGAACCTACGCATTGAGAGCGGTCACATCACTCCCTCACTTAGGAAAGTTCCTAAAACTTCTCCCCAAACTTTAAATGTCCTCAATTTATTTCTTCATGCATGCATTTTTTACATCGAGAACAATGTACGGTTTAAGTGTGGGGGAGGGTTTTGCTGTTGTATTTATTGTGATGAGGCATGACTTAAAATGATCTATCATGTGTTTTGATAGAAATTCCTAAGCCTAGGGGGACATGTGTGTTATTGTCATTTAGTTTGAATTTAACTATAGACTCACTTTTGCTTTGAAACCCTAAGTCCATTTACGTTTTTTGGTACACCCACTTGTGTGCAGGAAAAAACCTAAGTCTAGAGATCTTTAGTTTGCTTTCTCTTGACTTCTTTTGTTAAAAAAAAAGCACTAGAAAGTCGGATTCCATTTTGGGATGCCCTACCCTTTTTTTGTAACTTTTGTGTAAAAGATGGTAGGAAGAGCTATCGCCTTAGAAGAGTAAAAGCCGCTCATGAGTAGTTGAATTTTGGGCATACAAGTGTGCATTTGATGACCTACCGGGAGAAATGGGTACCTCTATGGTGTATGAAGCTACTACCCACTTAGCGAGTTAGAAAATAAGGTCTTCTTGAACTAGGTCGACCCGAAAGTATGGGGCACACTTGTTAGGGTTTCTTCACACACACACATGAGTAAGTAGGAGTAAGAGTGAAAATTTTACATTAGGCATTCATTGATTTTCACTAACCACCAAGTGTCCCTCTACACTTAGGAACCTTCTATTCTTGTGAGATCAGAGGTCATGCACTCATTTTATTTCTTGTATGCCGAGTGTTTTGCTTGAGGACAAGAAAATGTTCAAGTGTGGGGGTATTTGATGAGTGCATTTTTAAATATATTTTTTTTACCTCTCTCATGTATTTAGCTTGTCTTTTAGCATGTATTTCTTGTGATTCGATGCTACATAGGGTATTAATGCTTAACAGTGTAGGAAAACAAGCCTTGGGCTGAAAGAATAAGATTTGGTACAATTTTCAGGGTGAAAAAGAGCTCAAATATACTTCACCAGGAAAAACACAACCTCTACACGCCTGTGCTTTTTATCCACGCAAATTTTAGGAGTTTTCAGAAGAAAATAAGCACAGAGATGCTTCTGGGAAGCACGGCCCAGCACACCAGTGCTTAGGTCGTGCTATTTACTACTTGGGAGAAAATTCTCATTCTTTTTAAGCACCAAAAATCTATTAAAATCACGGTGTAAGCATGCCCTGCTTAGGCCGTGTTGAGCCCAAAAGACACCTTTTAAGCCAGATCCACATCATTTTGGAGGGGGTCTTCTTCTAGTACATCTTGGGGACAACGGCTGGCCTTCTTTCCCTTCACTTTTCTGGGGTTGGAGATGGATCTAATGAATGGAATAGAATTTAGCCGGCGGGAACATCATTGGAGCAACGTCGAAGTGATTTGGGAAGTAATAAGGGAAGTCTTTCATGTATTCTTTCTCTTGTTTTCCTTGGCCTTTTATGGATCTGTAAATCTATGAGGGGCTAACCATTCTCCGGTGCCCCAGATCTATGAACTTGGAGTTTATGTGCATTTTGGCTTACTCTTTTGTAATGGGTATGTGTTGGGATCTTATCATTCTAATAAGTGATTTACCATGCAAAAAATACATGCAAAAACGCAGTGAATAACAAAATATTTAACGGTAAGTAAACATGATAAAACCCTAGCGCATGCCATAACTAGGATTAAATTCTAAACAAATAGATAATTAAAAGTTATAACTTTCTTTTGATGACGATTCTGAACGCACCCTTGTTTCCTCGAAATCGACAGGGACTGCGAATCGCGACTCCCTTCTACTATCACATACACAAGAACGCCTCTAGGAATCAAGCAGGTATGCTAGTACCTTAAGAAACAAAACTTGTTTCTTAGTTCGATAACAAGCACCCGAGATTCAAGAGAAAAGGGACTGTAGGCGCAGCGGCGGCCGGTTCTGATGGCGGCAGCCAAGGGAGAAGGGTGGGTGGCGGCTAGGGTTTCTTAAGAGACAATCTCTCAATCACTTTATCTTTTTTTTCTCACATCTTCACATTAGGGTTAGACCATCTATTTATATTGGCAACCTAAAACCCTAATTTACGAAAAAAACGCTTCACTCCTAATCAAATTAGGAATCTCTTCTTTACTTGATTAATTAAACCATTTTAATTAACCAAATCGATTAGATTGGATCAATACTTGATAAGACCCAACCCGAATGAGCTATTCACTCCACCTAATTTAGGTTTTTCACTAAAACCCTAAATAGGTGGTCCAATAAGTAACAAATACTGAACCATGATCCCGGCATTCTTAGTCTACGATCCTGTAGGTCCATTTAATATTGCCAATGAGTTTAAACAATTTTAACGCTAATAAATCATAAATATTCTCTAGCAAGATAATAAGATTACTCAATATGAAATGAAAGTCAATTTCGATAATTAACAGAACCTATAGCAACCTCATGGAATCCTTTGCCACTGAATATCTTAATTAGCACAAGGCATGGAGCGAGTCACCCTTATTTTAATGATAATTAATTTCTTGATCTCTTAGTGAACTGACTAGGTCAAGTAAATGATTACTCTTATCATTTCCCTTGGGCGTGGCCACGCACTACTCAGTCTCACTAATCAAATGTCAGGTGATATTCACTCTCTCTACACAGAGGGACAATCCCTTCACTTCACTCTGTCTCTCAGCATGAACCGCGACATGCCCAAACATACCCGTAATTGCCACTCAGTTACAAATGACGTTAGGCGTAAGTTAAAGCATGTAAGGATTCATCCGAGATCCATAGTGATTTCAGGTCGAAGGATTCGAGTACAAGAATTGCTTGAGAAAAACACTTATGACTTTACAACCATGTAGTGTTCCAAGAGCAGATCGATCCTGGTACACTATTCCCTAACATGTATCTATGTCCTTTAATCGATATCCCACATCCTATGACCCGTAAAACAAGGTCATCTCACGAAAGACATACTAGTCTTAATTTATTTTCATTCCCTTGAAAATAATCGACTAGGGATATTTAGATTATTGTTATAGTTTATGCTTCAAGGTTTTACTATCCAAATCACGCATTTGATAACTTGAGCAGAACCAATATTCAAGGATATTTTATCTTATTAACTATTCATAGAAATAATAATAGATCTGGGCTAGGGCTTACACTAACAGTATGGAGTCTTATTGTTTGTTCTTATGTTAAACCTTGTGTTACATAACTTGACTTGTATGATTTGCGCAGTTGTGATGGCAAAACTTGACGTGTATTAATTGCCAGAGTTGTAGTTGCCATTTTGTGATTGTAAAACTTGACGTGCATGATACCCGTAGTTGTGATTGCAAAACTTGATGTATTTGAGTGCGGTAGATTGAACATTGCTTCTACAGCATACATAGGAGTTGTAGGATGTACCTAATAGTTATTGTAGAAGAGTTAATACATGTTTTTCTAGGTTCAAAACTGAAAATAGAAGATATTCCGAAAAGCAAACATAGCATTTGGTTTTTGATTCAAAAATGAAAAATAGGAGACATTCGGGAAAAAAAAACTTAGGATTATGTTTTTGATTGAAAAGTTTGAAAATTAGGAAACCTTCTGAAAAGAAAACATAGGATTATGGTTTTGATTAAAAAATAGTAGACATTCCGAGAGGAAGACATAGGATTATGGTTTTGATTTAAAAAAAAAAATAGGAGGCATTCCAAATTGATTATATAGGATTAGGGTTTATATTTAAAATCGAAAAATAAGAGCATTCCGAAGAGAATGCATAGTATTAGTGTTTTGATTGAAAAATATGAGACATTCCAAAAAAAAAACATAGAATTAGCGTTTTGATTAAAAAAATAGGAGGCATTCTGAAATGAAAACATAGGATTAGGGTTTTGATTCAAAAATAGAAGACATTCCTAAAGGAAAACATAGAATTAGTGTTTTGATTCAAAGCCGTAAAATAGAAGGCATAAAAAAACATAGGATTAGGGTTTTAATTAAAAAATAGGAGACATTTTAAATAGAAAACATAGGATTAGGGTTTTGATTCAAAACAGAAATATAGGAGATATTTGGAAAAGAAAACATAGGATTAGAGTTTTGATTGAAAAATAGGAGCCATTCCTAAAAGAAAACATAAACATTGTGAAAAGAAAGTATAGGATTAGTTTTTTGATTCAGAAATAATAGACATTACAAAAAGAAAACATAGAATTACTGCTTTGATGAAAACTAGAAGATATTCTGAAAAGAAAACATAGGATTATGTTTTTGATAGAAAATGAAAAAATAGGAGACATTTTAAAAAGAAAACATAGGATTAGTATTTTGATTGAAAAATAGGAGACATTCAGAAAAGAAAACTTAGGATTAGGTTTTTGATTAAAAAATAGTAGATATTCTGAAAGGAAAACATATGATTAGGGTTTTCATTCAAAAATGAAAAATAAGAGACCTTCCAAAGAGAAAACATAGTATTAGGGTTTTGAATAAAAAATAGGAGACATTCAAAAAAGAAAACACTTGATAGGGGTTTTGATTCAAAACTGAAAAACAGGACATATTCCAAATAAAAACATAGGATTAGCATTTTGATCGAAAAATATGAGTCATTGCAATAAGAAAACATAGGCTTTGGGCTTTGATTAAAAAAGGAAAAATAAGAGATATCTCATCAATAAAACATAGGATTAGTGGTTTGATTAAAAAATAGGAGACATTCTGAAAGGAAAACATATTATTAGCGGGTTGATTAAAAAATAGGAGACATTGCGAAAAGAAAACATGGAATTGGGGTTTTAATTCAAAACAGAAAAATAGGAGACACTCTGAAAAAGAAACATAGGACAAGTGTTTTGTTTCAAAACTGGTAAATAGGAGACATTCCGAAAAGCAAATATAGGATTAGTATTTGGATTCAAAACTGAAAATAAGGAGATATTCCAAAAAGAAAACATAGGATTATGGTGTTGATTGAAAAATATGAGAAATTACCAAAAGAAAACATAAGATTAGGGTTTTGATTCAAACCAAATAAATAGGAAACATTCCAAAAGGAAAACATTGAATTCTTGTTTTGAATGAAAAATGGGAGACAGTCCAAAAATAAAACATAGGACTAGGGTTTTGATTAAAAAATGGGAGATATTCCTGAAAGAAAACATAAAATTAGGTGTTTGATTGAATACCGAAAAATAGTTGACATTCCGAAAAGAAAACATATGAATAGGGTGTTTATTCAAAAATAGGAGACATTCCGAAAAGTAAACATAGGATTTGGGTTTTAATTCAAGACAAAAAAATAGTAGACATTCCGAAAAAAAAAACAAAGAATTAGGATTTTGATTAAAAAATACGAGACATTCCGAAAAGGAAACACATCATTAGGATATTGATTAAGAAATAAGAAACATTCTAAAAAGAAAACATTGGATTAGGGTATTGATTCAAATCCGAAAGGAAAAAACATAGGATTGTTGAATTGATAGAAAAATTATAGAAATTTCAATAAGAAAACATAGGATTGGGGTTTTGATTAAAAGTAAAAAAATATGAGACATTTCAAAAAGAAGATATATGATTAAGGTTTCGATTAAAAAATATGAGACATTCCGAAAAAAAAATCTAGAATTATGTTTTTGATTCAAAATAGAATAATAGGAGACATTCTGAAAATAAAACATAGGATTAGGGTTTTGAATCCAAACCGAAAAATGGGAGCCATTCCAAAAAGAAAATATACGATTATTGTTTTGATTAAGAAATAGGAGACATTGTGAAATGAAAACATAGGATTAATGTTTTTATTCAGAAATAGGAGGCTTCCGGAAAACAAACCATAGAACTAGAATTTTGATTTAAAACCGAAAAATAGGAGTCACTCCAAAAAGAAAAACATAGAATTAGTATTTTTATTAAAAAAAAGATGATAATGGAGTTGAGCACAAAGAAAATACAATTGGATAGAAGATAGGAAAAAGGAAATATGGTAGTAAAGGCGATTAGATTAAGTGACGACAAAAAGGGAACAATGCCATGGGATGTTCACCTTGTACTAAAGGGATGCTCATCTACTCTTAGGTCCCTATCGGTACATTTTTAGGGTTCTAGTGTGTGCTCAGAAGCAATGTGGCATCTATGGTTCTTAGTTGCACCAAGTTTTACTAGCGTAACTATGGTCTCATGGACATCAAGCTTTGCAACCACACAAGGCAATCGCAACTATGACAATCCACACATTAAGTTTTACCAAAGCAACTATGCAAATCAAACACATCAAGTTATACCAACACATAATTAAATTCAAGAACCAAAATAACTCCGTAGAATCAAAGAGTAAAGGTGTTAATAGTATCCAAAGTACAAAGATCACACCCCGGGGCACCGTGGCCAATTAGCCTCACATGGGTGGGTACAACATGGAGGAGTAAAGACTATATCTAGAGAAAGAAGACATAACTCCCTTAACTCTTAGATATGCCTCCAATGTCGAGCTCCTTGTGCTAACACAACTTCTCTTGTGCTTCCAACTTACTCCTTTACGCCTTAAAATGTGTGGATAAGCTCGATCTTCATCCTCATCAAAGTCCTCCCAGTGGAGAAAAAGATGCCCGAACAAAGATGATCATGAAAAATCTAGAAACTGGGGTTAAAAGGGCACCATTCGGGCTCAACATGGTCTGGGCACGATCATGCTGAGAAGTTCGGGAGTAGGACACGATCGTGCATAGGCACCCAGCTCGTGTCAATAATTCTCCAATGAGTTCACCGATGGCCTAGGTTATTTGGGGGCATTGACACGACCGTGTCCTGACCGTGTCAATCTTGCAAATATCCTTCAGCATCGAAATCGCAATGAATCACAAATGGCTGAGAACTTCAGAGGGTATGACATGAGCGTGTCCCGCCTGTGTCCGACTTGAATACTTGACTCCTCTAGGGTACTTTCATCCGAAATTTGCTTCAAAATGTACTGAGCCCCTGAAATCTGCACATATGACAAAAATAACCATAATAGAATTGCTCATGTATAAAAGTACACTTGAGAACAAGATAAGTAATGAAATTGGGGTATGCAATCATATATACAAAGTGTACTCATCAAGAAAGCTCTCTGGGATGCTTGCCGTCCGCTTTCTTTGAACGGGGAGCCATTCCTATAAAAATTGAAAAGAAACGATCAAATCAAACTTAGAAATAGTTTCTGCAGGAATCCACAAGGTCGTGTGGAAATTCCACACTCTTGTGTAGATCTTAATGGTGTGAAAAGTCTGCACCGCCAAGTCACAAAAATCATCCAAATATATCACAAATTCATTCTAAAAAATTTCTAAAAGAATATACCCACCATTTACACATGCAATCGAGATAGAACCTCCAAAATAAACAAAAACAAATCAAGAATGGATGAAGAAAATAGATAGGTGAAGCTACTCGACTAAATAAGAGTGGAAACTTGAATCACTACTGGAAAAACTCACTCAAACCTCTATAAATAGATGGAGAAGGTTCAGGAAGGTGAAAGGAGGCATTCGTTGAGTGTTTGGGAGTTATAGAATGAAGAGGGATGAGTGGGGTTTTAAAGAAAAAATCACGTTTCTTGGCGTTCTATGCATCCAAATGGGCATGTGGAAATTACCCACGCCCATGTGACCCTACATGAGAGCTCACAAGGGCAGACACGCACCCCTGTATGCTCTAGTGATTGCCTCTGACTGTCTCTGAATACAACCACATGGGTGTGTGAAAATTCCCAATGCTCGTGTG
Source organism: Dioscorea cayenensis subsp. rotundata (assembly GCF_009730915.1). Lineage (NCBI taxonomy): Eukaryota > Viridiplantae > Streptophyta > Magnoliopsida > Dioscoreales > Dioscoreaceae > Dioscorea > Dioscorea cayenensis. Next base: position 63,250 of record NW_024087669.1, read on the forward strand.
CCCAACCAACAGGGGCACCCACACGCCCCTTTGTCCTCTCTGTCCTCTTGAGAAAATGGCTAAGTGTTCCACACGCCCCTGTGGAAATTTCATACGGGCGTGTGTATGCTCATAGGTGCACTCACACGCTCCGTGTGCTCTTGGGATGTAGGAGAAGTCTCTGCAGAGTTTCACACGAGCGTGTGGAAATAACCCACGCCCGTGTGCCATTCACAGGGTCATCCACACTGGCAGACACATGCCCCTGTGTCTTCTCAGGATGGAGTTTGAGAACTCTGAAGAGATCCACATGCCCGTGTGGAAATTGCCCACTGGCGTGTGACCATCACAAGGTCGTTCACAGGGGCATTCACACGCCCCTGTGTCTTCTCGGGATGGAGAAGTTGAGCTATGAACGGAAATACACGCTCGTGTGAAAATTCCATATGGCCATGTGTCCTCTCTGGATAACTCTGAAGAAACTACAGACTTTGCAAAAAAAAATTCTGCAGCATTCATGCACATACAGAGGCTGTATAAACACTAAAACTTAACCAGAGAATCATTTAAACATGCTCAAATGACCTAAAACTTTGACAATCACCATTAAGCATACTAAAACGCCAACAATCCACTTTAAAAACACAGCAAAAGCATGAACAAATCAAGACACCAACACTAAAGCTCTTATTTATGCAAATACTAAACTAAAACCTAGAAAAACAGTAAACGGTTAGGTTGTCTCCAAAGAAGTGCTTGTTTAACGTCACTATATTTGACGTACCTGACCTTACCTCATGGGGGATCATAGATGAAGGTTTCCCTCTTACCTACAACTTGAAAGGACGATGAACATAATCTTTTCAAGGTAGAGGGAGTGTTATCAAGCTTGTTACCACACAATGGTTCGTCATCCTTACTCCATGCATGCACATCCCTATTATCATTGGGGAGCTTCTTGTGACGTCTCCTTACTCTTTTCATCTTTTGGACCATCCTCTTCATGATTCAAGGAGTCGGTTATAACTTGTCTTCTTGACCAAGTGATAAGACTTATTCATTCTCCATCTCCTGATCTAGCAATCCTTCAAATGGGTCCAGACACATCATTTCCTGCATGTATCATCAATTATCTCATCAATGGTGTCAAGAAAATACAAAGTCATTAAAATCAAGAGAATGTCACATGGCTTCGGCAAGGCAATATGTCAACTTGTCATCACCAACTCGTAATGTCAACTTCCCACCATCCATGTCAATAAGAGCCATGGAAGTGCACAAGAATGACCTTCAAGTATGAATGGAACCTCGGCATCCACATTAACATCCCACACCACAAAGTCCACGGAAATATATACTTGTCAACTTATACAAAGTACGTCTTCAATGATATCCCTCGGATGTCTAACTGTTCGATCGGCCAATTGAAGTGTCATCCGAGTGGGCCAAGGCTCTCCCAAGCCTAGCTTTTGAAAGAATGTATAAGGCATGACGTTAATTCTAGCCCCTGAATTCGCTAATGCCTTCTCTTCACCCTAAGTTACCAATATTACATTCGAGTGATAAAGCTTACGGGGTCTTTCTTCTTGTTCAGCATATTCTTTTGCAGCACCGCCAAGCATGAAGCATCTAAGATCACAGATGCACTCTCTTCCAACTTCTACTTATTAGTCAAGAGGTCCTTGAAAAACTTTGCATAACGAGGCATTTGAGACAACACCTCTACAAATGGGATGTTTATGTGCAACTGCTTGCATAGACCCAAGAACTTCTTGTATTGCTCATCATTTTGGTCGTTCTTCAAGCTCAAAGGTTAAGGGATTCTTAGCTTGTAAGATGGGGAGTGCCGACTCCTTCTCTTTGGCTCTCTCCCCAACCTCCATGACCTCAGGTGACTCAATATTTGTCTTCTTACTAGGAAGTCTACTCTTAACTTCACGACCATTTCACAAAGTGATCGCTTTCACATGTTCTCTTGGACTGGTCTCCGTGTTGCTAGGAAAACTCACTTGAGGTCTTTCTGAAAGTGGCTTTGTAATTTGGCCCACTTGATTCTCCAAGTTGTGCAATGATATGGTGTGGTTGTGAAGTGTGGCTTCAACTGATTGAAATCATTTCTGACGATTGAATGAACTTGGTCAAAACCTTCTCCAAATCTGTCATCCGGTTCTCCAACCCTAAAACTCTATTCTCCATGTTTGGGGCTTGTTGTTGTTGTTGGAAACCCGGTGGTGCCATAGCCTTCTATTGCCCTTGATTAATCCAAGAAAGGTTTGGGTGGCTGCTCCACCCTGGATTGTAGGTGTTGCTATAAGGATTCCCTTGACCTCTTATTTCATTACCTATAAAATCAATCTATTCCACAGAAGTGCTACCACCAATAGAACTTGGGCAATCAGATGGAGCATGTCCTCCCCCACACCCAGTGCAACTCATCACTGCCGCCACTCTAGGGAAAGCTAGAGCGTCTAACTTGCTCAATGATTCAACTTGGGCAGCTAATGATGTGACTGCATCAATCTAACGAAGTCCGGCTACCTTCTTTCTGTCTCGTGTTTTCCATTGATAATTGTTCATATCCATTTCTTCAATAAGATATCGGGCTTCTTCGAGGGTCTTACTTCCTAAGGTACCTTCTGTTGTAGCATCAAGTAATTACTTTGTACTTGGATTCAAACCATTGTAGAAGGTTTGGATGATTATCCACTTGGGGAACCCATGCTGAGGACATTTCCACACGAAATCCTTGAAAATATCCCATGTCTCAAAAAGAGACTCCAATTCCGTTTGCACAAAAGAAGATATCTCATTCCTAAGCTTCACGAATTTTCCAGGAGGGAAATATTGGGCAAGAAAAGCTTCTACCATCTCCTCCAATGTAGTGATCGATGCACTAGGTAATGAATGTAGCCATTGCTTTGCTTTCCCATTCAAGGAAAATGGGAAGGCCCTCAACTTGATAGCATCATCTGTGACACTATTAATCTTAAGCATGTCACACACTTCCAAGTAGTTCTCAATGTGATTGTTTGGATCCTCATTGGCCAAACCATTAAACTGTGCCGACTGCTGTAACATCTTGATGAAGCCTAGCTTGAGCTCAAAACTCTGAGCTGTGATAGGTGGCCGCATAATACTGGATTGTGTGCCAAGGCGGGGGTCGGCATAATCGAGAATGCCCTCTGCGCTCATGTTGTTACGCCATATTATTAGACCCTTCACCTTCTATCTCGACTTGAGTTGGTCGTTCTTGTATAGGTTCTTTTTCCTCTTCTATGAATTCTTCTTCCAATATTTGGATCACCTTCAACCAATGTCGAAGGGTGTTCTCGGGTCATAACCTGGAGCTGTAACTAAAGAAAGAAAAAATAAATTAGAATGATGAAAGAATGAGAAAGTGTGAAATAGAACAAGTGATGAATAGCTAAAATAGCAAAGTGCAAAATGTTTCCAAAACGCCTATTCCCCGACAACGACACCAAAATCTTGACACATCCCTTACGTGTGTATACACTGAAGTGACCTTTGGTTGTCGAAGTAATAAAGTACCCCGGTGAGTGGGTAGTCGTATCCACAAGGAATAATGCTCGGAAACACAAGAATTGCTATTTAACTATAGTGAAAATAATTGAGGAGTTATGTGAACAATATCAATGCAAATAAAAGTAAATAAACAAACAGAAGTGCAATAGGGATAAGGAGAGATAATCGATAGAGAAATGGGGCACCCTAACATTGCTCACCTTAGGACTATTATTTCAAGTGCAAGACTAATCATTATTCCTCCTAACTAATGCTTAATGAGTCATGGACATCCAAAGAGACACGGTCCAAACCTAAGGTCAAACGTGACTAACCCTACACTATGCCTCGGCGGAAAGGGATACTCTCGACGCCTTACATATGTCGGGTTGCAAGACGCTCTAGAGACTCCAAGTGGTAAACCCTATTCCATTAAATAGATCTAACCCTTTGGTCCAGACGAAAGACCCCTAGTCAAGATTAAGCCGCAGCACTAAGGATTACTTCAACACTTCACTTTGTTGCTTGCACAACTAAGCCCTAGTGGATTTTGTCTCTTATCACTTTACTCTATCATGACCGCAAAGAACTCTTGGAGAGTGGAGGTAGGATAAACCACATTGGAAGGGAAAGTGGACGTTCCGCTACCTCTCGACTCACTCTCTCAACCCTCTCCAACCTTGCTTTGTTTAATCCTAATGGAGTGTCACTCATCCACAAAGAGTACCAATATGGATTCTCAACCCTAGTGTCCTTCTATGGGAAAATCAATACAATAAGCATTCAAGGATGGGACTCAATTAAAACATCAATTAAAGAAGCAAAATAAAGGTCAATGAAAAAAAATCATCCTAGGGTTTACAAGTGCAAGCACTTACTAGGGGTTTAGCTCTCCATAGAGAAATACACAATCAACAATGAAATCAATAGTGAAAACATGCAATCTATAGAAAAAAACCCCACTGTATTCCATATCGATGGTCTTGTAGAGCCGCCTCATCTTCTCCAAAGGTTCCCTTGTTAAGCCTAGGGCACACCTCGCCGAATAGTTGCTGATAAAATCTCCCCAATAACTCTCCTCCAAAGGAAGGCAATGTCGAAGGCCGTAGAACTGCTGTAAAAACCTATGGAAAGCCTCTTCAAACCCTTGCTGTGAGTGCCTCCAAAGATGGGCAAAAGATGGGGATAAGATCCTTTAATAACTTTCAAAGCACGGTATTTATAAGGGCTAGAATTGGGCATCCACAGGGATGTGTGGAAATTCTACATGCCCGTATGAATTTCCAGGTCTTCATTTTCTGCGCTCTGTGAACAGTAATTGCTATAGTAATTTTACTACAATGTTTATCCATTCTTTTCATCGAGGTCACATGAATGGGCACACATCTATGTGGTAGATCGCGTCGCGTTTTCAATGAAACCACATTTATGAAGCTCTTGCTAATGTTTGCACAAGTCAGAACATATGAGTGTGACTGCCTTTGTGTCCCTCCACTTTGTGTATTCTCTTGAGCACGATGGAGGTTGTCACACACCCACATGTCTTTGAGCACAACTAATGTCTTCAGATTTGTTCAACCCAAGAACTTCATCAACAATTGCATCCAAGATCTACTTTTGCTTTCTTTCATTCAACTTTGTCTCCACAACCTTGTATGGACAAAAGAACACAAACACACATGCATAAGTGATAAAATTTGAAAAAAGTGATGCTCAATGTAAGAAAAGAATACTTCGTATTACTTATACATAAGCACTTATCAATTAGGTTTTTGATAGAAGAATAGGAGCTGTTCCTAATAGAAAATATAAAATTAGGGTTTTGATTGGAAAATATGAGACATAATGAAAAGAAATATACAATTATTGTTTTGATTTGAATATTGCAAACATTATGAAAATAAAAGAAAGGATTAGGTTTTGAATCAAAACAGATAAATAGGGGACATTAAGAAAAGAAAACATAGGATTCGGCATTTGATTGAAAGATAGGACACATTCCGAGAGGAGAACATAGGATTAGGATACTTATTCAAAAATAGGAGGCATTCCAAAAAAATTTTATAGAATTAGAGTTTTGATAAAAAAAAATTAGCATAGATTCCCAAAAAAAATATTGTATTAGGGTTTTGATTCAAAAAAATGTGACATTCTATAAAGAAAACAAAGGATAAGGGTTTTGATTTAAAACTGAAAAATTGGACACACTCCAAAAATAAAACATAGGATTAGGGTTTTAATTCAAAAATAGCAGAGATTACGAAAAGAAAAAGAAAAGATTAGGTTTTTGATTGAGAAATAACAAGCATTCTGAAAAGAAAACATAGGTTAGTGTTTTGATTCAAAACTGATAAATAGGAGACATTAAAAAATGAAAACATAATATTCGGGTTTTGATAAAAAGATAGGAGACATTCGAAAAGAAAAACAGAGGATTAGGGTTTTGATCCAAAAAGCTGAAAAAAGGGACATGTTACTTTTAGAAAACTTAGGATTAGGGTTTTTATTGAAAAAAATAGTAGACATTCCTAAAAAGAAAACATTAGATTACGGGTTTTTATTAAAAAATAGCCAAAATTCCCAAAAGAAAACATAGGATTAAGGTTTTGATTCAAAAAAATAGGAGTCAATGGACAAATAAAACAATAGATTAGGGTTTTGAGCTGAAAAAAATATGAGACATTTTCGAAAAAGGAAACATGGGATTATTGTTTTGATTCAAAAATAGCAGACATTCCAAAAATAAAAAGAAAAGGATTAGGTTTTTGAATCAAACTTGATAAATACAAGACATTACAAAAAGAAAACATAGGATGCGTTTATTGAAAGATAGGGACATTCATAAAAATAAAAACATAGGGTTATGATTTTTATTCAAAAATAGGAGGCATTACGAAAAAAAAAACTAGGATTAGGGTTTTCAATAAAAATGATCAGAGATTCCCAAAACAAAAGAGAGGTTTAGGTTTTTGATGCAAAAAAACTAGACATTATGAAAAGAAAATAAAGGATTAAGGTTTTAATTCAAAACTAAAAAATAGGACACATACCGAAAAAAAAAAACAAAGGATTAGGGTTTTGATAAAAAAAAATAGTAGATATTCCGAAAAGAAAAGAAAGGATTAGGTTTTTGATTGAAAAATAAGAGGCATTACGAAAAGAAAACATAGGTTAGGATTTTGATTCTAAACTGATAAATAAGAGACATTAAAAACAAAAACAAAATATTGGAGTTTTGATTAAAGGATGGGAGGCATTTCGAAAAGAAAACATTAGATTAGGGTTTTCACTCAAATATAGTAGGGATTCGGAAAAGAAATCATTGGATTAGAGCTTTGATTCAAAACTGAGAAATAGAACACATTACGATAAGAAAACACAAGATTATAGTTTTGATTAAAAAATAGTATACATTCCGAGAAGAAACATATGACTAGGGTTTTGATTCAAAAATAACAGACATTGCCAAAAAACATAGGATTAGGATTTTGATTAAAAAAATAGGAACCATTGCGAAATTAAAAGATAGGATTAGGGTTTTGATTGAAAAATATGAGACATTAAGGAAAGAAAACATAGGATTATTGTTTTGATTAAAAAATAGCAGATATTTCGAAAGGAAAATAAAAGAAAGGATTCGGTTTTTGAATCAAAACTGATAAATAAGAGACATTATGAATGGAAAACATAGGATGTGGGTTTTGATTGAAAGATAGGAGACATTATGCAAAGAAACATAAAATTATTATTTTTACTCAAAAATAGGAGGAATTATGAAAAGAAAACATAGGATTAGGATTTTGATTAAAACTTAGCAGAGATTCCCAAAATAAAAGATAGGATTAATGTTTTGATTAAAAAAAGGCTAGGTTTTTTATTCAAAACTTAAAAATAGGGCACATTCCGAAAAGAAAACATAGGTCTAGGGTTTTGATTCAAAAATTACAGACATTCTAAAAAGAAAAGAAAGGGTTAGATTTTTAATTGAAAAATAGTAGACACTCTGTAAAGGAAATGTAGGTTTGGGTTTTGATTCAAAACAGGTAAATAGGTGACATTAAAAAAAAATAATATTTGGGTTTTGATTGAAAGATAAGAGACATTCTGAAAAGAAAACATAGGGTTAGTATTTTCATTCAAATTGATAAGTGTCTAAATGTAGGTGTTTTCATATATATATCGTATGCACTTTGCATGTATTTTGTGAGGTTTGATGCCCGTTTCGCGCTTAATCGTCTATTATTTGCTTTGTAGGGCATATGGAAGCCATGGAGAACAAGAAGATATCATTTTGGCAAAAAGAGAAGAAAAACAGAATTTTCATACTACCCCCATACTACCCAAGATAAATGGGGGCATGCATCTGTAAAGCAAATGGATTGATTTGGTGTTCTCGTCCGATTTCCATACTACCCAAGATACGGGGCCGTATGGAGGCTCGTATGCACCCCTGTATGGAACACGAATCTAGGGTTTCGAAAGTGCTATATGACCTCCCATACGACCCTCTATACGGCCCGTATGCCTCGGGGGTATATATACTCACTTTTAGGGCTGATTAAAGGACTTTTGTCTGGCCGACTTTTGGGGAGATCATTTGGGAGATCTTGGGCGACCTTTGGGGAGGAGAAAGAGGGCGAGAAAGCTAGAAGATCATTGAAGCCCAAGGTCCAAGGCTCTCAAGGCAAGAAGGCAACATCATTCAAAGGGAGATCGATCACGACTTGAAGGAAGGAGAACCGCTGGCTAGAGGAAGCGCCATTCGGCATTCCTTTGGGGGGAAGCGTCATTCGGCATATTCTCGCCTCAACCTTCACCATTTCATCTAGGGAGTGTCATACTATGTCTTTGTTTCATGTTTTTGCTTGATTGTATGCTTTGTTATGAGATGATGACAGACTGACCCCCCAAGGCCACCGGGTGTTGGTGAACCTTGGGGGTTTTATCATGTATTTTGGATGATTACTTGTTAATTCTATGCTTGGGTATGTTTGAGATCTAATCCATTGTTTTCATGCTAAGTGTTACACCAAGGAGAAATCCGTAGCTCTTTTATGAATGATGCATGTAGATGTGACTTGCTCGCATGTATTAGGTCATGAATGGATTAGAAGGGGATACTTGTATCATCACGCCGAGAAATCGGGTGTTTGGTAGCCCTCCATGTAGGTTTAATCCGAAGAAGAGTAGGTTTATTCCTAAGCGAGATTTCCTTGTACTTAATGCAATCGTAGGAATGTAGATTTGGAAGAAATTCCTATCTATGTTCGTATGGGATTAGGGTTCAATCACCGAGAAATTGGGGTTGTTCTAATCTTGGAATCTCATGGTCCAATTTACCCTTGCATCTTTAAATCATCATCCATGTTGCATGATAACCCCTCAAGGGGATCCACATCCATAGGCCTTTGCACTTCATTGATTCTCTTGCTTGCTTATTGCTTGTTCTCTCTAATTTGCTAGCAAATCTTGTGTTTAGTTTTATTTGTATTTAGTAGAGTAAATCCATCACTTAAGATCTTAGGCTAGATAATAGCTCGAGAAGGAGTAATAGGAGATCCTTAGCCCCGTGGAATACGATCCTCGTGTCTTTGCACGAGGTATTACTTGGCGATCCCGTACACTTGCGGGGAAGAGATCACAAATATAGTTGGGCTTCGGAAAAGCAAACATAGGATTAGGGTTCTGATTCAAAACTGAAAAATAGAACACATTACTATAAGAAAACATATGATTAGGGTTTTGATTGAAAAATATGTGACATTACGAAAATTAAACATAGGATTATTATTTTGATTCAAAAATAGTAGACATTTTGAAAAGAAAAGAAAGGATTAGGTTTTAAAAAATGATAAATACAAGACATTATGAAAAGAAAACTTAGGTTGCGTGTTTTGATTAAAAGATAGGAGGAATTCCGAAAAGAAAAAACATAGGATTAGTATTTTTTGTTGAAAAAATAGTAGGCATTACGAAAAAAAAACATAGGATTAGTGTTTTGATTAAAAATTAGCAGAGATTCTCTAAAAAAAAGTTTGGATTTGGGTTTTGTTTAAAAAAAAGAGACATTCCAAAAAGAAAACAAAAGATTGGGGTTTTATTCAAAACTAAAAAAATAATACACATTCCGAAAAAAAAACATTGGATTTGGGTTTTGATTCAAAACTGATAAATAGGAAATTTTAAGGAAAGAAAACATAATATTCTTGTTTTGTTTGAAAGATAGTAGACATTTTGAAAAGAAAACATAGGATTAGGGTTTTGATTCAAATATAGTAGTCATTCCGAAAAGAAAACATAGGATTAGGGCATTGATTCAAAACTGACAAATATGACACATTACTATTAGAAAAACATAGGATTAGCGTTTTGATTCAAAAATAGTAGACATTCTAAAAAAAAAAATAGGATTTGTGTTTTGATAAAAAAAATAGTAGGCATTTCCAAAAGAAAACATAGGATTAGGGTTTTGATTTAAATATAGGAGTCATTCTGAAAGGAAAACACAAGATTGGGGTTTTGATTGAAAAATATAAGACATTACTTAAACAAACATAGGATTATTATTTTGGTTCAAAAATAGCAGAAACTCCAAAAAGAATAGAATGTAAAATAGGATAAACGTTTTTATTCAAATACAGTAGGCATTCCAAAAAGAAAGCATAGGATTAGGGTTTCGATTGTAAAATAGGAGACATTACCATAAGAAAAGATAGGATTAGGGTTTTGATTGAAAAATAGGAGACATTAGTATAAGAAAACGTAGGATTAGGGTTTTGAATGAAAAATGAGACATTACTATAAGAAAATATTGGATTAGGGTTTTGATTCAAAAATCGTAGATATTCCAAAAAAAGAAAAAAATATAAGATTAGGATTTTTATTGAAAGATTTGAGAGATTTTGACAAGAAAACATAGGATTAGGGTTTTGATTGAAAAATATGAGACATTACTATAGTAAAACACATGATTAGGGTTTTGCTGAAAAGCAAAAAAATTAGGGACATTTCCAAAAGAAAACTTAGGATAGGAGTTTTTACTCAAAAATAGGAGACATTCCTGAAAGAAAACATAGAATTAGTGTTTTGGTTGAAAAATAGGACGCATTCCGAAAATGAAACATAGGATTAGGGTTTTGATTAAAATATAGTAAGTATTTTGAGAAGAAAATAGAGGATTAGGGTTTTTCATTAAAAAAAAATAGGAGACATTACCGTAAGAAAACATAGGATTAAGGTTTTGATACAAATATAGTCGACATTCCGAAATGAAAACATAGGATTAAAAATTTGATTCAAATATAGTAGGCATTCCGAAAAGAAAACATTGGATTAGGATTTTGATTCAAATCTAAAAAAAGGAGAAATTGAGAAAAGAAACATAGGATTAGAACTTTGATTCAAAAATAGAAGACATTACAAAATAGAAAACATTGGATTAATGTTATGATTAAAAATATTAGACATTTCAAATAGAAAAACATAGAATTAGTGTTTTGATTGTAAAATAAAAATATAGGAGACGTTCCAAAAGTAAGACATAAGATCGGGGTTTTGATTTAAAAATAAAAAATAGGAGACATTATGAAAAAAAACATAAAATTATAGTTTTGATTCAAAAAAAGGAGACATAGTGAAAAAAAATAGGATTAGAGGTTTGATTCAAAACAAAATAAAATTAAACATTCCAAAAAGAAAACATAGGATTAGCGTTTTGATTCAAAATAAAAAATAGGAGACATTCCAAAAACAAAACATAGGATTACGTTTTTGATTCAAAACTAGAAGACATTCGAAGAAGAAATAATATGATTAGATTTTTTATTGAAAACCAAAATTTAGGTGGCATTCTGAAACAAAACATCGGATTAGGTTTTTAGTTGAAAAATAAGAGACATATCGAAATGAAAAAATAGGATTAGGGATTAGATTAAAAATAAGAGACATACCAAAAAGACAACAAAGGATTAAGTTTTTCATTCAAAACTAAAAAATTAGAGAAATTTGAAAACAAAGGATTAGGGTATGATTCAAAAATAGGAGATATTCTGAAAGGAAAACATAATATTAGAGTTTTGATTGAAAAATAGGAGACATTCTGAAAATAAAACATATGATTAGTGTTTTGATTGAAAACAGATAAATAGGAGACTTTCCTAATAAATTGTAGAATTAGATTTTTTATTGATAAATAGAAGACATTGAGAAAAGAAAGCATACGATTAGTGTTTTGATTAAAAATAGCAGACATTCACAAAACAAAAGATAGAGTTAGGGTTTTGATTAAAAAAAATGAGACATTCGGAAAAGAAAACAAAAGATTAAGGGTTTGATTCAAAACTGAAAAATAGGACACACTACAAAAAGAAAACATAGGATTACGGTTTCGTTTCAGAAATAGCAGACATTCTGAAAATAAAAGAAAGGATTAGGATTTTGATTGAAAATAGGAGACATTTCGAAAAGAAAACATCAAATTAGGGTTTTGATTCAAATATTGTAGGCATTCTGAAAATAAAACATAGGATTAGGGTTTTGATTAAAAAATAGGAGATATTACTATATCAAAGCATAAGATTGGGGTTTTGATTCAAAAATAGTAGACATTCCAAAAGGAAATAAATACCATTACGGTTTTGATTGAAATATAGTTGGCATTCTAAAAAGAAAACATAGGAATAGGGTTTTAATTGAAAAGAATGAGACATTCAAAAAATAAAACATAGAATCAAGACTTTGAATAAAAAATAGTAGACATTAAAAATAACATAAGATTAGGGTTTTGACTAAAAAATTGGAGCCATTTCAAAAAAAAAAATAATAGGATTAAGGTTTTGATTAAAAAATACGAGACATTAATATAACAAAACATAAGATTCAGGTTTTGTTAGCAAAATAGTAGACCTTCTTAAAAGAAAACATAAGGGGCCGTTTGGATCCAGGATTGATGCCTTGGGAGTGGGAATCACATGAACCCAAGCATCCCACTCCCATGTTTGGTAATCAGACAATGAGTGAATAGTATATTTTAATGGGATTGGGATTGCTCAACTTGGGTATTTTTCACTCCTAAGCAAATTGGGAGGCTTGGTTATCCTTTGTTAGAAAAATACTATTATACCCTCATTATAAAAAAATTCTCATTGCTTTCATTAGATCTAGAAAACAGTTCTCTACAACTTGTCTTCTCCGCCATCTGCACCACCGATTCACCACCAGAATCCTTCTCCTTGGCCACGGCGGCAGCTTCAGGCTTGTCTTTTGAGTCCACAGCAGGGTCGTGTTGGCTTTGGAGTTGTTTTTGGACCCATGTTTCCGGCACCGGTTCTAGGTTCTTCCCGAGCGGCTCTTGTTTGACAACACCGGCGTGCTTTCCGGTGTGCTTGTAGACATACTCCACCAACTCTAGCGCGGTGAACACTCCCTTCATTGTCACTTGAGAGCTATTCAAGTCCGTTTCCATGAATAACATTGAAAATTTTTCATTTTATTGTTTTTTTGTTTAGATTTTAGAGTTTTTAGTTCAAGGTTATGAATTTTTTATTTTTTGGTGAAGAACAAGATATATTTCACAGTCAATAAGAGTTAAAGAAGATAATGGGGGAAACAAGAGATTAAGTTATTTATTTAATTAATAAATAAACAATTGTTAAATTATATTAATTGGTTGAAATATTTAATTACAATTAGAAGAAATAAATAATATATTAAAAATATTAAATAAAATTAAAACACGTTATTTATTTATTAATTAATAAAAAAACCTGTTACGTTATATTAATTAGTTGTAATATTTTATTTTAATTAATTAAAATAAATAAGTAAAAATATTATAAATACTTAATAATAATAAATCATGCTAATTATTTATTATTTAATATAATATATTAATTAGATGAAATATTTAATAACAATAAATTAAAATAAAATATTAGTTGATTATATTGTTTTATCATTTATCAAATTCGCTAATGATATTAAAATTACAATTTGAAAGATATAATTTATCTATAATTAGATTTTTTTTAATTTTAATAATTATTTTAAATATTTAATTATGTTATATTAAATTAAATATTTAAATATAATGTAAATATTAAATAAAAATTCATATTAATTATTTATTATTAAATATAAACTATTGTTTTATAAAATGTCATATTATTTATATATAAAGGGCATAAGTGTAATTTTATTATTTTTCTCTCACTTTTTATATTCCTAACTCTCATTCCCTCCAACCGAACACCTTCATCATTATCCTCCTCTTTCCCCCTCTTCCCATTCTTATTCCTCCCTTCTTCTCATTCCCCCCTTCCCATTCCTATTCCGTAATCTAAACGCCCCCTAAGATTAGGGTTTTGATTCAAATATAGTAGGAATTCGAAAAAGAAAACATATGATTAGTGGTTTATTGAAAAATATGAGACATTACTATAAGAAAACATTGGATTAAGGTTTTCATTGAAAAAGAAGAGACATTACTACAATAAAAATATGATTTGAGTTTTAAATGAAAAATGGGAAACATTACTATAAGAAAACATAGGATTATGATTTTGATACAAAAATAGTAGACATTTTGAAAAAGAAAACATATGATTACAATTTTGATTGACAAGTTTAAGACATTTCGAAAATAAAACAAAGGATTAGGGTTTTGATCGAAAAATAGGAGATATTAATATAATAAAACATTTTAGTAGGATTTTGATTATAAACCAAAAAATAGAGGGACATTTCGAAAAGAAAATATAGGATTAGAGTTTTTATTCAAATATAAGGGACATTCGGAAAAAAAAACAAAAAATTAGTGTTTTGATTGAAAAATACGAGGCATTCCGAAAAAAAAATATAGGATTAGAGTTTTGATTGAAAAACATGAGATTTTACTATAAGAAAATATAGGATTAAGATTTTGAATGAAAATAGGAGGCATTACTATAAGAAAACATAGGATTAGGGTTTTGATTCAAAAATAATACACATTCCGACAAGGAAACAAAGGATTATGGTTTGATTCAAATATAATAGCCATTCGAAAAACGAAAACATAGCATTAGGGTTTTGATTAAGAAAGAGGAGACATTACTATAAGAAAACATACGATTAGGGTTTTGATTTAAAAATAGTAGATATTCTAAAAAGAACACAAAGGATTATTGTTTTGATTGAACAAAGATTCATTCCAAAAAGAAAACATAGGATTATGGTTCTGATTTAAAAATATGACATTACAGAAAAATAACATCGGATAATGTTTTCAATTAAAAATTAGCAGAGATTCTGAAAAAAAAGAAGAAGATAGGATTAGGGTTTTGATGAGAAAAATGAGACATTCCGAAAAGAAAACAATGGATTAGGGTTATGATTTAAACTTGAAAAGTAGAACACACTCCAGAAATAAAACATGGGATTAGAGTTTCGATACAAAAATAGCAAACATTCCAGATAGAAAAGAAAAGATTAGTTTTTTTATTGTAAAATAGGACACATTTCAGAAGGAAAACATAAGCTAGAGTTTTGATTAAAAACTGATTAATAGCGGACATTAAGAAATGAAAAAACAGGACTCGGTTTTTGTTTGCAAAATAAGAGACATTTCGAAAAAAGAAAATACAATTAGGGTTTTGATTCAAATATAGTTGGAATTTTGAAAATAAAACATAGGATAAGGGTTTTTATTGAAAATAGGAAACATTACTATAAAAAAAAATATATGATTAGGTTTTTGACTCAAAAATAGTAAACATTCCGAAAAAAAAATAGGATTAAGGTTTTGACTAAAATATAGTCGGCATTCCAAAAAAAACATATAGGAATAGGGTTTTGACTGAAAAATATGAGACATTCTGAAAATAAACCATAGTATTAGGGATTTGAATAAAAAATAGCAGACATTCCCAAAGAAAAATATCAGATTAGTGTTTTGATTAAAAAATATGACGCCCTAAAAAAACATAGTATCGATGTTTTGATTAAAAAATATTAGATATTAAGAAAAGAAAACATAGAATTCAAGTTTTGTTTGCAAAATAGGAGGCGTTCCAAAAATAAAACATATGATTAAGGTTTTCATTCAAATATAGTAGGCATTCCGAAAAGGAAACATATGATTAGGGTTTTAATTGAAAAATATGTGACATTACTATAAGAAAACATATGATTAGTGTTTTGATTGAAATGTAAGAGACACTACTATAAGAAAATATTGGAATTAGAGGCTTTGAAAGAAAAATGGGAGACAATACTATAAGAAAATATTGGATTAGGGTTTTGAGTAAAAAAATAGTAGGCATTAAGAAAATAGAACATAGAATTAGGGTTTTCATTGAAAAACATGAGACATTTCGAAAATAAACATAAGATTATGGTTTTGATTAAAAAATAAGAGACATTACTATAACAAAACATTAGATTATGGTTTTGATTAAAAATTGAAAAATAGGGGATATTTCTAAAAGAAAACATAGGATTAGTGTTTTTATTCAAAAATAGGAGACATTTTAAAAGGAAAACAAAGAATTAGTGTTTTGATTGAAAAATTGGATGCATTCCAAAAAGAAAACATACTATTAAGATTTTGATTCAAATATTGTAGGTATTCATAAAAGAAAACATCGGATTAAGGGTTTCATTCAAAAATAGGAGACATTACTACATGAAAATGTAGGATTAGGGCTTTGATTCTAAAATAATAGACATTCTGAAAAGAGAACATAAAATGAGGGTTTTGATTGAAATAAAGTACGTATTCTCAAACATAGGATTAGGTTTTTGATTGAAAAATATGAGACATTCCCAAAATAGAAAAAAGGATTGGGATTTTGAAAAAAAATAGTAGAAATTTGCAAAACAAAACATAAGATTAGAGTTTTGATTAAAACATAGGAGTCATTTAGGATTAGGGGTTTGAATTATAGGAGACATAAGAGATAGACTGGGTTTGTGTTCAAGAAAATAGAAGACATTCCTAAAAGAAAAACATAGGATTAGTTTTGAATCCATACATAGTAGCTATTCGAGGCTGGTTTTGATTGAAAAATAGGAGACAATACTATAAGATAACATAGGAGTAGGGTTTTGATTGAAAAATAAGACATTACTATAAAAAAACATAGGATTAGGGTTTGAATAAAAAATGGTAGACATTACTATAATAAAACATTGGATTAGAGTTTTGAATAAAAAATAAGAGACATTACTATAAGAAAACATAGGATTAGGGTTATGATTCAAAAATAGTAGACAATCCCAAAAAAGAACATAGGATTAGGGATTTCACTGAAAAATAGGAGACATTACTATAATAAAACATTGGATTATGGTTTTGATTAAAAATAAAAAAGAGGGGACACTTCAAAAGAAAACATAGGATTAGTTGTTTTATTCAAAAATAGGAGACACTTGGAAAAGAAAACAAAGAATTAGTGTTTTGAATGATAAACAGGATTCATTCCGAATAGAAAATATAAATTTAGGGTTTTGATTATAATATAGTAGGGATTCTGAGAGAAAAACATAAGATTACCATTTTGATTGAAAAATAGGAGACATTACTATTTGGAAAAAATAGGACTAGAGTTTTGAATGAAAAATAGGAGACTTTAGTATAACAAAATATAGGATTAGAGTTTTGATTGAAAATTAGAAGACATTCCCAAAAGAAAGCAAAGGATAAGAGTTTTTATTCAAATATAGTAGCCATTCCGAAAAGAAATCATGGCATTATGGTTTTTATTGAAGAATAGGAGGCATTACTATAAGATAAAATATAGGATTACGGTTTTGATTTAAAAATAGTAGGCATTCTGAAAAGAATACGTAGGATTAAGGTTTTGATTGAAAAATACGAGGCATTCCAAAAAGAAAACATATGATTGGGTTTTTAATTGAAAAGTATGCACATTATCTTCTGATTTGGGTTTCGATTAGAAATTAGTCTCGATTCCAAAATAAAAGATAGGATTATGGTTTTGATTAAAAAAAATGAGACATTACGAAAAGAAAACAAAGGATTAGAGTTATAATTTAAACTTGAAAAATAGGATACATTCTGAAAAGGAAACATGAAATTATAGTTTTGATTTAAAAATTTCAGACATTTCAAAAAGAAAAGAAAGGATTAGGTTTTTTATTGTAAAAATAGGAGACATTCTGAAAAGAAAATATATGTTAGCTGATAAAAAGGGGACATTAAGAAAAGAAAACATAGTATTCTTTTTTTGTTTGCCAACTAATAGACATTCTGAAAAGACAACATAGGAGTAGGGTGTTGATTCAAAAATAGTAGCCATTCTGAAAAGAAAACATAGGATTAGGGTTTTGAATGAAAAACAGGAGACATTGCTTTAAGAAAACATAGTATTATGGTTTTGATTCAAAAATAGTAGATATTTCAAAAATAAAACATAGAATTAGTGTTTTGATTGAAATATAGTCGGCATTCCGAAAAGAAAACATAGGTTTAAGGTTTTGAATAAAAAATAGCAAACATTCAAAAAAGAGAGGATAAGATTAGGGTTTTCATTAAAAAATATGCGGCATTAAAAACAAAAACATAGAATTACAGTTTTAATTAAAAAATGAGACATTAATATAAGAATTTTTTTTTTTGGTTTGCAATATAGAAGATATTCCAAAAATAAAACATAGGATTACGATTTTGAATCAAATACAGTAAGCATTCCAAAAAGTAAACATAGGGTTGGGGTTTTAATTCAAAAATAGGAGACATTACTATAAGAAAACACTATGATTAATGCTTTGATTGAAAAATAAGGGCATTACTATAAAAAAACTATTGGATTATATTTATGAATGAAAAATGGGAGACATTGCTATAAGAAAATATAGGATTAAGGTTTTGATTGAAAAATATGAGACATATAAAAAAAACATAGGATTACATTTTTGATTGAAAAATAAGAGACATTGCTATAATAAAACATTCTATTAGTGTTTTCATTAAAAAAATAAATAGTAGTAGGGGACATTTCTAAAATAAAACATAGGATTTGGGGTTTTATTCAAAAATAGGAGACATTTCAAAATGGAAACGAAGAATTAGTGTTTTTATTGAATAATTTGAGGCATTCCGAAAAGAATACATAAGATTTGCGTTTTCATTCAAATATAGTAGGCATTACGAAAAGAGAACATAGAA